>NC_090829.1:98210858-98513889 GCF_028021215.1 Eschrichtius robustus | reverse complement strand
CTGCAGGTGTGAGGTGATATCTCACTGGTGTTTTGATTTGAACTTCCCTAATGACTAGTGATATTGAACATCGTTTCATGTGCCTTTTAGTTATCTGTATGTCTTCTTTGGAAAAATGTCTATTCAAATTCTCTGCCTATTTTTAAATTGGAATTTTTTTTGTTGTTGTGGTTATTGGGTTGTCTGAGTTCTTTATATATTTTGGATATTAACCTTTTATCAGATATGATTTAGAAATATCTTCTCCCATTCAGTAAGTTTCCTTTTTATTTTGTTGATGTTTTCCTTCACTGTGCAGAAGTTTTCTAGTTTGGTGTAATCCTATTTGTTTAGTTTTGCTTCTACTGCCTTTGGAGTCAGATCCCCAAAATATCACCAAGAGTGATGTCAAGGAGCTTACCACCCGTGTTTTCTTCTCAGATTTTAATTTTTATTCTTATTTTATTTTATTTTAAATCTTACAGTCAAGACTTTAATCCATTTTGAGTTAATTTTTGTGTATGGTGTAAGATAGTGGTCCAGTTTCATTCTTTCGTGTGTGGATGTCCAGTTTTCCCAGCACCATTTTTGAAGAGACTGGCCTTTCCCCATTTTGTGTTCTTGCTTCCTTTATCATAAATTAATTGACCATATATGTGTGTTATTTTTAGGCTCTTTACTCTGTGCCATTGATCTATGGGTCTGTTTTTATGCCAATATCATACTGTTTTGATTTTACAGCTCTGTAGTATAGTCTGAAATCAGAGCATATGATGCCTCCAGCTTTGTTCTGCTTTTTCATGAATGCTTTGGCTATTCAGGATCTTTTGTGATTCCATACAAATTTTAGGATTGTTTGTTCTATTTCTGTGAGAAATGCTTTTGGAATTTGGTAGGGATTGCATTGAATCTGCAGATTGTTTTGGGTAATATGGACATTTTAACAATATTAATTCTTTCAATTCATAAGCATGGAATATCTTTCCATTTATTTGTGTCTTCTTCAGTTACTTTCATCAATGTCTTACAGTTGTCAGTGTATAGGTCTTTCATCTCCTTGGTTAAATTTGTTCATAGGTATTTTATTCTTTTTGATGCAATTGTAAATGGGGTTTTTTTTTCTTACTTTCTCTTTCTGATAGTTCATTGTTAGTGTATAAAAGTGCAACATCTTTGCATATTGATTTTGTACCCTGCAACTTTACTAAATTTATTTATTAGTTCTAACAGTTTTTTGTTGGAGTCTTTAGGGTTTTCTATACATAGTATCATGTCATCTGCAAATAATGACAGTTTTACTTCTTCCTTTTCAATTTGGATGCCTTTTTTTTTTTCTTGCCTAAATGCTCTGGCTAGGACTTATAATACTATTTTGACTAAAAGTGGCAAAAGTGAACATAATTGTTTTGGTCCTGATTGTAAGGAAAAAATTTTCATGATTTCATCACTGAGTATGATGTTACCTGTAAGCATGTAATATATGGCCTTTATTATGTTAAGGTACATTCTCTTTATATCCACTTGTTGAGAGTTTTTATCATAAATGATGTTGAATTTTGTCAAATGCTTTTTATGCATCTATTGAGATAATCATATGATTTTAATCCTTCTTTTTGTTAATGTGACATATCACATTGATTGATTTGTGGTTGTTGAACCATCCTTGCATTCCTGGAATAAATCCCACTTGATCTGGGTGTATGATCCTTTTAATGTATTCTTGAGTTCGGTTTGCTAATATTTTGTTGAAGATTTTTGTACCTATGTTCATCAGTGATATTGGCCTGTAATTTTCTTTTTTGTGTGTGATGCCTTTGTTTGATTTTGGTATCAGGGTAATGTTGGCCTTGTGAAGTGAGTTTGGGAGCATTCCCTCCTCTTCAGTTTTTTGGAAGAGTTTGAGAAGGATAGGTATTAAATCTTTTTTGAATATTTGGTACAATTTACCAGTGAAGCCATCTCGTCCTGGACTTTTCTTTGTTGGGAGTTTTTTGATTACTGTTTTAATCTCCTCACTAGTAATTAGTCTATTCAGATTTTCTATTTCTTGATGATTCAGTCTTGGAAGATTGTATATTTCTAGGAATTTATCCATTACTTCCAGGTTATTCAATTTGTTGGTGTATAATAGTTCATAGTAGTCTCTGTTGGTATAATTGTAATTTCTCCTCTTTTATTTCTGATTTTATTTATTTGAGCCTTCTCTCTGTTTGTCTTAGTGAGTCTAGCTAAAGTTTTGTCAATTTTGTTTATCTTTTCAAAGAACCAGCTCCTTGTTTCATCGATCTTTTCTATTTGTCTTTTAGTCTCTATTTCATTTATTTCTGCTCTGTTCTTTATTATTTCCTTCCTTATAGTAACTTTGGGCTTTGTTTGTTCTTCTTTTTTTAGTTCCCTTAGGTGTAAAAGTTAGGTTGTTTATTTGAGAATTTTCTTATTTCTTGAGGTAGGTCTGTATTGCTATAAGCTTCCATCTTAGAACTGCTTTTGCTGCATTGCATAGATTTTGGTATGTTGTATTTCCATTTTCACTTGTCTCCAGGTATTTTTAAATTTCTCCTTTAATTTCTAACACTGGTGCTAGCAGGTTAGAAAGAGAGCGCAAAAATGGTGGCTGCTAGTGCTGGTGCTAACAAAATAGATGGGGCAGAAAGCAAAAATGGTACCTGCCAGTGATTCCATTCCTGGAGAGAGTCCTAACAGATTTCTCCCTTGCTGGCAGATGCTTTAAAATGAACAAATGTATCACATTCACATATGGTCTAGACACTTTTCAAACTGTGGCTTTTGTGCTGGATTGCCAGGTGGGTGAGTCTGCATGCAAGTCCTTTAAGAGTGGAATCTCCATTCCTTACAGCCCTTTCGTTTTTCTGGATGTCAGCCCTGTTGATTTTCAAAGCCAGATGTTTTGGGGGCTCATCTCACCAGTGCAAGTCCCAAGGGTTGGGGTCCCTGATGTAGGGCACAAATTCTTGCTCCTCAGGGAAAAGCTCTGTATCTTTGAGATCCCTTCCGATTGTGGGTCTCCACATCAGGGGTGGGGTTTTCAGTGAGACTGTGTCTCTGCCTCTTTTACCCATCTCAGTGTGGACCTCTTGTCCTTTGTTGTGGAGGAGCTGTTTGGCTAGTTTTCAGGTCTTTTTTTTTTTTTATAGGGAATTGTTCCTTATGTACCTGTAGATTTGCTGTGTCCATGGGAGGAGGTGAATTCAGGACCTTCCTAGGCTGCTCTCTTGAACCACCTCCCCCACCCACCCTTGTTCTTTTTATTATTCTTCTCGTTCTTGTTCTCCTCCTTCTTCTGTATCAAAAAATGTATAAGGTGTAGACCCTATGGGGAGAGAGAGACAATTTAAATACAGTACAATAAATGGAAATAGTGTAAGAACAAAGCACTATTGGAGCCCAGAGGAGGCCTCCTCACAATTGAGAGTTAAGCTGCAGTTTGAAGGATGAGTAGGAGTAGAAAGGAGTGAACATGGTTCCTTATTATTTCCATTAGCATGATAGCTAATGCCAAACCACAGTTGGCCTGGCTGATCCCAACTACTAATCATGCAGACTCCAATCCTTCAGACTTTAGCACAGATTGAAATGTTGTATATCTGCAGTCTTCATTATGTAGCCATGAGCTATGTGTGGTTATTGAGCACTTGACATGGGCCTAGTGCCACACTAATTTTAATTAATTTAAATATCCATATATGCATAGTGACTACCATATTGGATAGTACACATCTAGCAGGTGCTCTAGATCCCTAAATTACAGTAGCTGGTTCTAGGCCCAGTGGGGTCTCAGCTTCTGCCCCAGCTAGCTTTCTAGTCCTCTCTGTAGACATTTGCCCAGGTTACCTCTCCTGCTCTGTGCTTCTTTGAGCTTCACAGCTATAGGAGCTTTGGTGCTGTGTCTCTGCATAAGGAAACCATTTCCTTGCCTAGCTCCAGAATGTCTCTGGTAGGCTTTGGGTCAGCCCACTGACCCAAAGGAGGTAGTTACCTCCTTCTAGAGGTCTAAGTGCTATTAGTGCTGGGAAATTCTACTTTCTCATTGATTGATTTCTATTAGTCCTATTCATTTTCCTCAAAGCACGTGCATGGGCTGGTAGTTTAGGCTTGCTCTGCCATTGAGTGAAACTTGGCTTCTTCCTCCGCTGTTTTAGGCTGACTTCTGGGCCTCATCTCCTTAGGGGCTGGACAGCTTCCAAGAATAATGCCGGCATTCAAGGAGACTCTCTACCCCATGTCAGCTCCCTTCCAGAGCCAAAAGAAGACTATTGTCTCTTCCTGTTTCAAAAACCTTCAGACCCCCTAATGAATCTCTTATACACCTATAGTTTTCTAGAAACCAGAAACTCCATGTTTACTTTTTCAACTGCCTCTCCTTCCCCAGCACCTTTAACTTTTTGACCATGTAGTTGCCTCTACCTGGCATATCCAAATTAAATGCTCATCTCTTCTATGAAAACTTCTGTGATTGTTCTAGCCTTTGCTTATCTCACTTCATGAGTGTTTACGGTACTTTAGTCTCTACCACACATTTTAACAATTGTGATCTATCTTGTGATATTTACTATTAGCTCGTTAGTCTTACCTGCTAACTTGATTGTGTCACCTGGAGGCAAAGACCTTTTTCATATTTCTCACAGCTCTTGGCATACTGTCAAACATATAGTAGGCACTCAAGGCACTTATTTGCTGTTTTAACAGATCTGTTTCAGAAATACTCGGAAATAGTGTTCAATTGTTTGGAAATCATGTTTTATATGCTTTTAAGTTTTGCTCTCATATTGCTTTTGAAATATAAAAACAAGAACTTGTGTTCTGATATATTTTGATATAAACTTAAGCAGTAGCTTAAAGAATATCACCAAGATTGAGTACTGACTTTCAGTGAGGTCATATGCAGGATAATTCAAGTGGATTGTAGTGGATTGTAATTCAGTCACAGGTGATGGGTTTTGAGGACGTTCTATCCGAATTTATTTGACAAAGCACAAAGATCACCAAGGAACCAAAACTTGGTTATGGAACTACTGCCCCCAAAATCTCTGAAAAATGAAGCTGTACTTCCCAGCTTTCCAGAATAACGGTTTAAAGATTGCTTCACCTGGTCCCATGCCTGCAGTTCTCATCATGACAGCTCATAGGAGAGACCTATCTGTTGGGAAATCTTATTATGTGTTTTACTGTATTTCATATTTAAACACCACTGTGGTACAGAACTATTTCAAAAGCCCCTCTGAATGGATAGAGAAATATTACCCATTTTCAGGTTGGTTTTCCAAGCAAATGATTCTTGTGAGCCATTTTGAAGAACAAAATAGAAATGACCAAATTCCAGGCATATGGTAGTTTGCCTTCTGGATGTTTGATTTCCAGATTGACTCTGGAAGTATACCCAGAGTCTCAGCTCTGCTCTTGTATTAATTGAAGAGAACATATGGGAGCAAAAGCCCAGACACACCCTGACTTTAGTTCTCTGGACTTGCATCATTCCAGGAACTAGCAGTTATTTGCACTTCCTCTTTATTACTCCATCCCTCAATCTGTCCCCAGTAGCCATTTCTGCATGTGCCAATACCAAGGGCTTCAGGGTGCAGGTAGAGCCTGAATTTGCCTGAGCTTGGTGGTTTGTAACAACAGCAGATAAAACCCAGAGAGGAGGAGTGGGGAACAGGAGGAGTCACTAGGGTCTGTGTTAACAGTTAATTTGTAATCAGTAGCCAGTTCTTTGCTTTATTTTCCACAAGAGTCATCAGGAATGAATCTAATGAATGAATTAACTAATTAATCCCTTTCAGTTAGCATGTATTCAGGTTGTGCAATGTGGAGATAACTGTGTGGTTTTAAAAAACGACACACCGGGACTTCCCTGGTGGTCCAGTGGCTAAGACTCCATGCTCCCAATTCAGGGGGCCCGGGCTGGATCTCAGGTCAGGGAACTAGATCCCGCATGCTGCAACTAAAGATCCCACATGCTGCAACTAAAGATCCCGCATGCTGCAACTAAAGATCCCGCATGCTGCAACTAAAGATCCCGCATGCTGCAACTAAAGATCCTGCATGCTGCAATGAAGATCACATGTGCCGCAACTAAGACCCAGTGCAGCCAAATAAATAAATAAATAAACAAACAAATAAATAAATATTTTTTAAAAATGACACACTGTCCCAGTCATCAACTTACTTAAAACTATTAGCCTTTCGTGAGAACAGTGTCTTGAAGAGTTGAGGACATTGGGAGCAATGTCAATGGTCAACTAATTATCGAGGCAAATGATCTTGAGTACTTTTTCTTGACTCTTGACGAGTCAGTACTTGTTACTGATACTGCCAGTTGCTGTGTGTTGGAGGAATTAATGCTGAGTTGGAAGTGACTGAAGAATTACCTGGAGGAGCTGAGTGATATGAACTCCTGGCAGGTTGCTCCACAGCCCACTGAATCATCAAACGTGTCATGAGCCACTATTGTGTACCAGACGTTGTTCTAGACTCTGGCAGAGTTAGGGCAGTAAATAAGATGAAGTCTCTGCTCTTAGGAAGTTCATACTCTAGTGGGATCCAGAGCACAAGTAAAAGCACTGTATATTGAGAGGGGCGGGCCAGACCTTCACTGGAAGAAAGGCAGAAAACAAGTGTAAAGATACAGATAGGCTGGTGATGTTTTTCACAAAACGGGAATGATTTTGATGATTTGGTTTATCAGTTTGTTTGCATATCCCTGTGTATTTCTGGAAGTTAACTATGTTTTATTGACATGGTCACAGCACAATGTCTTCACAAATATCATGCACAGGAAAAGCTTTGCCTAGTTCTTATCACATCAGAGAAAATGGAGAGCCTGCTGAGTTCCTGCCACTAAGAAGCTTCACATCTTCCCATGTCAAAAATTGTAATTCCTTCTGACCTGCAGATTCTCTTAATCTATGAAAACAGTTACAAGAATGGAGGTCACTTCTTTCAACATCTTAATTCATCATGGACCATCACATGCAGTTGAGCAGCCTGTGGCCAGCACAAAAGCACCCCTCTGAAGACATGAATAGAGGCTGCAGTACAGCCCAGACTTGACGTGGGGCCCAACATGGGGCAGGAGATGCCTTCATGCACTTCCTTCATAGGAGAGGGCTGCTTTTTGGACCACACAGCTGAGCTCGGTTTCATCTGGGCTTACTACAGCCCAGAGATTCTCTTGTTTGTTTTAGAAATGATTAAAGTTATAAATTTTGAATATGATGCAAACAATCATATTACACATTTAAGAGCTTTATTGTATCTGTTTGCTTATATGCTGCTTTAATCTACAAAATATTTGCAGGCAGCTCCAAAGCCAAATAAAAGTGATTTTCTTTTTGGGGGTGCCTTTTCCATCTGCACAGATAATTTGGAGTTTGCTGTATTATAGATACATATAGTTTTGGGTTTTAATTTTAAACAGCATAATACGAGATGACTTTCATTCTCCTCAGGTTGGTTAAATCTCGATTTAAGAGGTTCTGCCCCTCAGAAGTTGGACTCCTGAAAAATGCTGAACGAGAACAAGAATCAGAAGAAGAGATGTGACTTTGGGCATCCAGTCTTTCTAGTTGAAATTTCTCTTTTTTTTTTTTTAATTATTTTTAATCACAGTTTTGCCTTTTCACCTTTTGTTTGGAGAACAACTGGTTGAGAATGATTCTTGGTGTCATGGTATTTGGGGCTTGGAGTGGCTCTCCCCAGGTCATCTAAAGTGTGAAGCCCACACTGAAAAATATTGTTTTATTTGCCTTATAGATATATATGCTCAGGGTTCCTGGGCTTAACTACCATTTGTAACTCATTATAGATGGAATTTCACTTGTTTATCTTGTTGCTGCAATGAGAAATAAATGAATGCATGGACCTTCGTTCAAACACCTCAGATTTTTGTGTTTGTTATTCAACTGCACCCCACCTTTATGTCATGAAGAAGAAGCTGTGTGACACTGAAATTCCTTTCTATGAGAAATCTCTTTCTGTAGCACCTGCGTTCTCCCCTGGGAAAAGCAAGCCGGAAGTCATCCTATGATGCGCTCTCTCAGAGAAGATAAAAAGGCTGATCCATGGTTACAGAAGGGCACATGGTTGGTAAAGCCATGAAAATTTGGGAAAGGAGAGTCATGATGTTATCCAAAGAGTAAAAAAATCATCACACAGCATAGTATGGCCACCATGCCATCCGCTCTGCTGAAATAATTGAAGAGTTAAAACAAGGAAAATCCTTTAATGGAATACCTAGGTAAAAAGTCAGAGCCCTTCCCTCATCAGTGGACTAAGTAGCCTCCAATGGAGAGTCGGGAAATCTTTTCTCATTCTGGCTTTACTATTCACCAGCCTCTAGGGTTTTAACATTTACCATGTCCTTCTCTCTGATGTTAGGGAATTGAATTGCATGAATCAATTTCCGGCTGTCACATTTTATGAATCTAGAGTCTCTGAGACAAAATCGAAGTTAATTTAGTACCATATTAGTCAGAAAGGCCAGTCTCTGCTGTGACAGAAAAGAAAAGGAGTACTGCAGGAGTCTGTGACGGTTGACTTGAATATGAAGGAAAAGAGGCAGTGTAGTGGGTAGCTGGAGGTGTCACATGGGCAATTAAAACCTGAAGCTCCCTGGCTTTCCAGAAGCACTGACAAATCCAGAAAGCTGCCCCAGTCTGGTCTTATCACATGACACTGAAGAGGGAGGTGAGTGGATTCTTTAGGCCAATGAACTGGATACATTTCTTTTTTTTAATGTAAGGGTTGCAAAGAGCAGATATGGGTGCCTACATGTTTATCTTGAACAATGCAATAGACCTTAATACATTTCTGGCATATGAAATACCCACATGCCGTGGTCCCCAGGTGATCATGGCATTCTGCCCCATGTGTGTCCTGTATTTTAGGGTTTTTTTCCTTAGCCCAGCAAGTTTCTATGATTTTGGCAAGTTTGTATTTCAGAAGAGTGAGCTGTCAACTGCAGGTTACGTGAAAATGGCATTGCTGATATCTAGGCCTGAGCAGGAACTCTAGGAATAATTAGCATGAACCAGATTAAGACTGGAATTTTGAAAACTGTAAGTGTAAATATACTAGCAGTCTTTATGAGAGAGCAGAAATGTCCATTCCTGCAGTCTCTGCACAGAGAGAACACAAGTGAGATGCAACACAGTGAGTTCTCAGAGGAGGAGCTTCTGGTTCAGGTCTAAGTCCATAGTTTGGGGCTATCTGCCTCTAGTCCCTGAAATGAGCAATAAATTGAGCACCATTATTATAATTTTATGGAAGCCTTCACCAAGGGAGGGATGGAGGAAGGGTGCCCTCCCTTACTTTTGCTTGTATTTTATCTCAACTCTTCCAAAAACCTGGGGTCTCAATTCCTGAGCTTTTGCCAAACCCCTTCATGGGTATCCCATGCTTGATTTGCCATAACCAAGGTAAAGAGACTCTTTAAAGAGACTCAATGCAATATCAACATGGCTGTTGATGTGATAATAGCTCTTCAGTGATTTCTGTGATCTCTAACTGCCTTTGCTTGGGAAACTGCAGCCTCTGATGGCATTACCAGCTCATTGTTGAAGTGGAAGATCAGGTTATGACCATCTTGGTGTCCTCCTCATCATCTTGTCACTTTAGGGCTCATTAATCAAGGTTGTATTGATTGTATGTTGGATGTGGATTAATAATGTGGTTTAGGAGTCACCGGGGCTACAGGAACAGTGAAAATAAAAGCTGAGAAGTGACAAGTTCTCCCCAATACATGGAGTCAATAGATTAAAAAGCATGAAAGAAAAGTCTGTATACATGGAGAATAGATCCAGAAATTCTATATTCTTTCTAATGTGAATTCCAGATGGGAAGATTGAGAGAATAGAGGACATGCATGAAATAATAGAAAAGAATTTCCCCTAAATAAATGGCAGTGAAGGGAGATTTTCACTTTAAGCTTGGAGAGGTGCTTCAAGAGATGTGCAGTGAATAGAGTGATTGGGTTTCTGGACCAAACTGGTAAAAATGAAAAAATATAAGCCATTCTTATACCTTTAAGTTCATTTGATGAATATTATTATTCTATTTTTAAGTCTAGCAAATTTTAACACTCAATTTTAAGGAGACTTTAATGTTTGGGGCACAGTTTTAAACTTAATTAGATTTCCCTTTAAACTTCTTCACTGTATTTATGAATTAAATATTTTTTATATTCTGAAGTACTTCAATTAACCAATAAATCTTCTCAGGGTGTTATTATTACAAATCTAATTTATTAAACTTATAAATGTGGTGAAACTTAAGTTTTCCTAAATATTCCAATACTGTATAAACTTAGTGAGATTTCAACTGAAACTCACAAGCGTAAATTTGTTAGTCAATTGCACACTTATAAATTGAACTTACAACACTAATCTGCATAGATGAAATTATAATATTTGTAAAATTATAAATACCTAAAATGCTACACATGCATAATTCCTTAAGGCACAAGTATCAACATTATGATTTTGATGCTCTTAAACATTTCTGCACTTAGCTCGAGTCTTTCCATGTTAAAATAGGCTTATTGTTAAGGAAATGATTTGTTTATGACAGACAATGTCAGGGAACACCTAGTCTGCTTGTTGAGATATTGGACCCAGATATTGAATGGGACAGGATTCTTGACAGTGACCCTAATGGCATGTGCTGAATGCAGTTACTGATAGTCACTACATCAAACCCTCCACACGGGTCTCCCAGTGTTGCACAGCACAGGGAAGGTGCCTTCCCCAGCTGGAGTCATACTTAAAATTGCCTGTCTTTTCTGCCTACTCATGAAAACCTGCAATCCCCACCCAGGCTGTCATGTCATTTGATGGGATTTCATTATTCTTTAGCTCTTAAGATATTAACTATATTTCCTTCTAAGAGTAAAAATTTCTGAACTTGATGTAATACTGCCCATTTTTTCCCATATATTTCCTATCTGGTGAGATTGCTCACTCTTTACAGATGTTAAGACGATAGCCTAACGAATTCTAGGTCACTCTCTTTTAAAGATAATTCAACCGCTCTGAGCTGGGCTGTCAGTATTTCTGAGCCTTTAACTCTTTAAAGCAGGGACAACACACCTGTGTTTAGTGCTTGTGTGAGTTTTGGGAGGAATTGATACGATTAATGCAAAAGGTTAGAATGGAGGCAAGAAAGTGCCTCTTACCTGCTTCCTCTCATGATCTTGAGCTGTTCTGCCTGTTTTCAAGTGTCCTAAAGGGAGGGTTAAAGATCTTTACTAAGAAGCTGGCGGTGGAGCCCAATATAATCCCCCACTTGATAACTGGTGTCTGAAGCCAAAATACATACAGGCTCTAAAATGCAGAAAGAAGCCCAGCCAAGTAATCAAGGGGCTTAGCAATTGAGGTTGGAACAACTCTCTCATCTGCTCAGAAACTGACTCAGTTTCCCTTGGCCTCTCAGATCAATTCTAAATTGACTAGCACAGCACCTGAATAAAATAAAATCACTTTGAGTGTATTTCAATATAGAATTATACTCTCATATTGTGTCCAACACGACCCCTGTACCAATCATGCTGACTTGCTCCCTGTTCCCTAAAACTTGTTTATTTTAATTTCCGTGCCTAAGTTGTATTAACCACACTCTCTTCCCTCCTCCTCCTCGCAGCCTAACTTCTGGAGATTCTTTAAGGCCCAGTTCAAAGCTTTTCTTTTCTACTGCTTCATACCACACTTTCCTGTTTAGAAATTCCTACAGTATGGAGCCCAGAGAGCAGATCATATGCTATTCAGTCCTCTAATTATCTCTGCACATAAATGCTTCCTTCTTACTATACTATAATCTCCTAAAGGCAACCACACTTTTTTTGTCTCTATTGTAATGCCTAAGGAATCCTTCTCAACTTGTAGCATTGAAAGGTGAGCTAGAGGAGTGGAAAGGAGAGAAAATTCAAAGGAAGATATCATTTAGAGAAAATAGGTCCACAAAGGTTGTCTGTGGGTGAAGACTCTGAGACCAGAGTTTGTGACTTGTCTAAGATCATGCTGTCAATTAGTGGCGAAGCCCAAGATGGGATAGATCAATAAATCTCCTGACCCTGGAGCAGGGGGTGGGTGAGGGAGAGAGATGGCTCTTTCCACTTCAGAGGCCACATGACTGCGTGGTCCCCCAGCCCTGCTTTCCACACAAATGTCCCATTCAGAGGAAAAGACTTTGGCTTCTGTTTGAATATCTCTGGTGATTTGATTCCGGTCAGAAATTGTCTTAGTCAGTTTGGGCTGCCGTAATAGAACACCATAAGCTGGGTAGCTTAAACGACAAATGTTTATTTCTCACAATTCTGGAGTCTGGGAAGTCCAAGATCATGGTGCCAGCAGATCTGGTGTCTGGTAAAGGCCCACGTCCTGGTGGGAGAAACAGATTATCTCTCTCCAGTCTCTTTTTTATAAAGGCGTTAATCCCATCATGAAGGCTCCACCCTGATGACCTAATTGCCTCCCAAAGACCTCACCTCCAAATATACCATCACGCTGGAGATTAGAGTTTCAGCACATGAATTTTGGAGGTACACAAACATTTGGCCCATAGTAAAAATCCAGGAGAGGAATCGCCAGGACAGAGATGACCAGGACACTCTATTCTTCCCAGCTGATACCTTTGCCACTCCCCACCCCCCTGAGAAATGTGTCTACATTTACTTCGTATCTGATATGCCCACATTATGGGTGAATGGCGGAGTACTGAAGTTACTGTGTAATAGGCTTAACAGCAGAAAAAACAATAGTAATGATGCTACCCTCTAGTGGCAAAGCATGGAAACACAATTCATAAGCCGAAGTACCAGGTTCACATCTCAAAAGAAGCTTCCTTAACCCAAAGTCAGACCACAAGCATTGTTAGAGGAAGAGTTTGGGTTATTTAAAAATATATTAGATTTTAATTTATTAGTACTCTAACCCATTATGATGGGTTGAATTGTGTCTCCCCAAGTTCATATGTTGTAGTCCTAACCTCTTAATACCTCAGAATGTGACCTTATTTGGAAATAGGGTTGTTGTAGACATAATTAGTTAAGATGAGGTCATACTGGAGTAGGGTGGGCCCCGATCCAGTAGGGCTTGCGTCCTTAATAAAAAGAGGAAATTTGGACAAAGATACACACATAGGGAGAATGCCATGTGAATAGGAAGGCACAGACCAGGGTGATATGTCTACAAGTCAAGAAATGCCAGAGATGCCAGCAAACCACCAGAAGCTAGGAGAGAGGGTTAGAACAGATTCTTCTCCAGCACCTTCAGAGGGAGCGAGCATGACCCCACCATTAACTTGATCTTGGACTTCTAAGCTTCCAGAACTGTGAGACAATACATTTCTCAGTTAAGCCACTCAGTTTATTGGTACTTTGTTACAGCAGCCATAGAAAACTAATACATTCATTACTCTAACAATAACTTTAAGTTTAATGTTTTAGACTTCAAAATAAGGCATGTATTTGAACTGTAAAATGGCATGCTGAAGGTTTTATGGCAATGCCAGTGACGAAGATATTATCTCTCCTAAGTTTTATTACCAACCATAAAATGTGTTGTCCTTATTGAGAAACCGCTGACAACTTGGTTTGGTTATACATTTATGCTCTTTCCACTTCAGAGCTTTTATGGCCCCGCTCAGGTTGGCAGGTTTCCTTAACTGTTTTTTTGTCCAACATTCCTCAGGAAGGTAGAGTTTACACTTATACAGTAAATCATTTATGAACTAGAAACTTCTGCATTGTTACTTTTGGTGTGCTCTAACTTTTTATATGCTTGCTCTCTAACTAGATAACAAACTCCTTGAGTATCATATAATATTGTTAAGCTTTCTGGGGATTACGGTCCTTATCTGGAAAACGTATGGTGTTTATTACAAGATGCCCCCTGTATTAGCCAAGGTTCTCCAGAAACAAAACCAATAAGATATATATATATATATATATATATATATATATAGAGAGAGAGAGAGAGAGAGAGAGAGAGTTGATTTACAATGTTGTGTTAGTTTCAGGCATACAGCAAAGCGATTCAGTTATACATACATATATTATTTCTTTACATTCTCTTCCATTATAGGTTATTACAAGATATTGAGTACAGTTCCCTGTGCTATACAGTAGGTCCTTGTTGGTTATCTATTTTATATGTAGGAATGCGTACATTTTAATCCCAAACTCCTAATTTATCCCATATATATATATGTAATTTATATATTTTAAAGAACTGACTCATTGTGGAGGTTGTCAAGCCCAAAATCTGCAGGGTGTGCTCCGAAGCTTTTCAGAAGGCTGGCTGGGAAGGCAGGCTGGAAAGAGTTGATGCTGCAGTTTGAGTCCAAAGGCAGTCTGCTGGCAGAATTCCCTCTTAGTGGAGGTCAGTGTTTTTATACTAAGGCCTTCAACTGGTTGGATGAGGGTAATCCGCTTTACTCAAAGTCTACAGATGAAAACATTAATCTCATCTCAAAAATACCTTCACAGAAACATCTAGAATAATGTTTGACCAATAACAGGGTGCCAGGGTCTAGCTTAGCTGACACATAACATTAAACTTCATAGCCCCCAGTGAATTCTGCCTCCTTGAATTCGTGCCTTTTTGTAGCTCCCTCCAACATTGAATCTGGACAGGCCTTATGCTTTTCTTTGACCAGTGGAATGTGCTAAGGGCATAATGTGGCAAATTATGGTCTTACACTTTAAGAGGCCTTTCAGCTAACACCATTGCCGTCTTAGAACCCAGCCTGAATGTGAAGGAGGCAAGGCTATTCAAATCTTCAAGGAGGAAGAGGCCATTGAGAAGAACAGACCATGAGGTAGAGAGAGGTCCAGTCAACTTGGCCTTTCTGCTCACCTTAGCTGAGATCCCAGACATGTGAGAAAGGCCATCTTGGATCCTTGAAGCTCCTGTCAAACTTCCAGATGACTTGGCTAAATGCTCATGTGGAGCAAAGCCGTCGCTGCTGAGTCCTGCCCAAATTACCTGGTTATGAGCAAATAAAATGGTGGTTGTGTTTTAAATCACTAAGTTTTGGAGTGGCCTATTAAACAAAAATAGATAGCTGATGTCTGTGCCAATGATTTCTGTAAAATAATTATACTAAATGGAGAGATTTAGGATCTAGACTATTTTCTTGTTAAGGTATAAATCATAGTGCTTTTCGATGCAGGACATTGAAAATATCAACTCATCTTGCCTCAGCTAAGCTTAAGATTTCATATTACTATTTTCGGAAGGACTAGTGTTACATGGGACTAGTATTTCTTGGCTGAAGCTCTTGTCTAGTTGCTATAAATTCTGGATTTGCCTTTCACCTGAATCAGGGTTTCTAGAAGGGAAAGAATAAAATCAAACTATTTCCCACACTATGTTTCTTAACCTAACCCACAATGGACCATTTCTCTCTTCTTTCAATCTTGACCACATACCTGTGCCCATTAGCTCAGATATGGGGGGTGAAAAAGAGGAGAAAACAGGAAAAGAAATTTAAAAGGAACAAGTCAGAATAGATGAAGAGAGAAATTGAGGTTCTCTGGAGCAAGATGCAGAAGTAAATTTAAAGCTAAGAAAGAATCTGAGGGTTCCTTTTCTTTCATCTTCTGGGGCATGGAGAGATTAGCTCAGGGTTACATTAATCAGAGTTCAGCACCTTCCACATATACCTGAATTTCGTAGGCAACAAACTTCTACTAGTGTTAAGCAGTTACTCCCTTCTATGTATCCATCAGCCCTTGATATCCTATCTGGAACATCTTGCTCTGGGCAGTGTAGGAGGCACCTGAAGAACAATGGCATACAGAACAGAGGAAAACCGGACGGCACAAGGAAGAAAGGTGACTTGGTAACTTCCTCTTGGCCCAGAAAAACTTTTTTGGATACCTTTCTTCCTGTCCTCCATTGACCGCCAGGTAGAAACAGAGGATGGTAGGGTTGTGTAGATATACAAACAGGTGAGTTCAAGGGTTTCTCTGTTAGCAGTAGCTCAGACTCTTCACTAATTAAGGGGTAGCTAATGCCACTGGGAGGTTTTCCAATGGAGAAACTCAGAGGCTCATCTCTAAGGTGTAACAGGTGGGGGAGTTGAGGCTGGACTTGGTCATCAATGCCATAGGAAGTAAGGTAAGCAGGTGTCTGTGTACTTAACTCTCCGATGGGGGTCACAGTCCAGATGGTAGGGAAATAAAAAGGATTTCAGAACTTCTTGACCCTTCTGGGTATAAACTCATTAAAATCTGTTTAAATAAATGAATACGATAAAACAGAATGGTAGTTTCATATGTGACAAAAATACAGGCTCCTTATGAATTTTAGCATACTTATTGGAATATCTGGCAATCTTTAAAGCCATGAGATTTCCCATAAGCATTAACAAAGGAATGTCCTATTATGTGAAAAAGCCATTTAATCTCTTGCCATTTGCTAATTTACTGCAAACGATTCACTCCCTTTGGGAGAATTACCCTAAAGGGTGGTTACCAAATGTCTGTGGGCATCACATTGGGAGACTAATTAAAACACAGATTGTGGGGCCCCACCCACAGAGTTTCAGATTCAGTAGGTTTCCTGTTTTATTTAATGGATTATAATATTTTATAAGCATCATTTATTTTGATGCGCAAATTGTCCCCCATTTGGTAATGGGGGTCACTTCATGCTGGAGTCTGTGTCCATTTAATACGTACCCATCATTCCTTGAATACTTTTTTGCTTTCTGGTATAAGATATTCTAGGCTTATCTTGGAGTTTCCCTGCCCCAGTCTTGGAATTAGCCATTTTCCCAAGAAGCCATATTCCTTTTAGTGGAAAATTGTTTTTAGATCAGAATCTGAGCTTTAGGTGTGCTTATTGCTAATGGGGTATAAATGCTTCCAGGCCCTATGAGTGGCTGGAGCTAGACAATATATGTATGTAAATGTGTTATTTATTTCATAAATATGCAACATATAGATTTTTGTGTATTAACACACTTTGCACCTATGTTTACTTCTATATTATTTATATATAAAATATATTTATTGAATATATATTGAAATATATACTATTAAAAATATATTTAAAACCCATGGGTTCGTATTGATATATACATCCAATTCCAATTCAATGCTATAGTTTTTTTTTTAAGACACAATGGAAATTATTTAGTTCAAGTATTAGAAATAAAAAGTAATATCATACACCTTCTTTGAAACACTTGTCTTTGTTGTAGTCAAAAGTTTTTCTCTTTTGGATAAGAAGTTCAGGACTGCATTTACGCATTTTTCTGACAGCCACTTTCCCTGCAGGATATTGCTTCTTTCAGAATTGATTGCATGTAACTTTGTTTCTTTCTCCACATTTCTGATTACTTGTTTTGAAATTCTTAAGGAAGTCAAGTTTTCTCCCTTTCCACAGTTGTAACTCCCTTTTAGAGTAAGGAACTTGGCTCTGATTATTCTTAAATGTTTAGCTGTTTGATCATCCAGTATGTAACCAATCTTGGATCTTCACCCACACCTCCACCCACGTGTGGACACCCTTCTCTTCCTGCCTGGGGTATGACTCCCTATTCCAGGCTGCTACCCCATGTGGATACCCTTCTCACTAACTATGGCTCTGACTTCCCACACCAACCAGTCAGCCCACCCATGAAGATGTCTTCCTGACCCCTCTCGGTCTCTGAAGGACTGCCCTCCTCTCTCTGCTCTAGCTTAGATTTCCCACATGGGGCTATCTCTCACCTGGACACCTTCCTCACCCCTTGCTTCTGAAACCTCATGCCAGGCTGCCTCTCCCCATCACATGGATGGCTTATTCACCCTGCTTGGGGTCTGACATCTCATGCCAGGCTCTCCCCTGCCTTTTGCCTTCCCCCATTGTGGATCCCCTCCTTACCCCGCTGGATTCTGAATCTGCTCTGGGCTTCCTCAACTATGACTTTAGGACTGAAACTTTCAGGAACAAAAGGCCTCAAATAGGTTGTTTAAAATATGAAGAAACAGAGATTCAAAAGCTTAGGTAGCTTGTTCTGGGTCACAGAGCAAATGAGACAAAGTCAGTACAAATCCAGGCCTCCCTGTATGTAAGCTATGTGAGAGCAGGGACCTTGCCTCTCTTGTTCACTATTTTATCCCCAGCATGTAGTGGGACATCTGCATGAGTAGAATGAATGAATAAATGAATTATTCCCTGTTTAGTTCTTTTCCTTTCCTCCTTTGTCATCTTAATATGTGTGTGTATATAAATTGATGACTTTATATATTTGTCTATAACCAATTGAAATTCATGCTGTTATATAAATGTCAACATCTAAATTTCTGTGCCTAGGGATTTCTTCTGTTTTATGAATTTCTAGAGCTCCTAGCTGGATAGTTGGCCTATAGATGAAGATATGAAAGCACTAAAAAGCTATGGCCATTGTAACATCCCAGAATTCCAGCACTTCTGTCAGGTGTGGAAGAAAAAATGTCTGAGCACCACCAAAGTCAGTTTTCAGTCACCAGTGTACAACCCCTTCAAAATATCTGGAACCCTACACGAGATGAATACCATTACCACATGGCAAACATGAGCCCACGATCAGTGCCTACAGTCATACAGTTCAATTACGACCATTCTGCAAATGTTCATGCAAGACAGTGTTTCCAAAGCATATTCCTAAGAATGCTATTTCTGAGAGATTCTTCTCGAGAAGAGGATTCTGTGGTCAAATAATGCTGGCAACTTGATAATTCACAAGGTATACGAACATACGAAAGGCTCTGAGAAATCCTAGAATTGAAGAAAGCTGTTACCTTTATGTCACCTAGTGTCACCCAGATTTCCTTAACCACAGAGCTCCTGTTGAGAGTAATACCACCCAAGTCTCATTTCTTCATTCATGCAGTGGGTAACAGTATCTGTTCCATGGAGTTATTGTACATATTTATAAATGAGATACAGATATGTAAAGTGCATAGCATAGTGCTTGGTATTCTTTTTCTTACGTTTGCTATTTATTGAAAATTATTCCCTTTATTATTGAAGAAATAATAGATCTATTTATTATTGTAATAATTGAAAAAATAATAAATGCATAAGGTGAAAACTTCAAATCATAAAAGGGGTGTAAAATGAAAAATACATTTCTCATCATATCCCTCAGATTCCCAAGAGGAATTTTTTTTTTTAATAACTTTGTTTTTGTTTTTGTTTTTTTGTTTTTTTTTAAATTTTATTTATTTATTTATTTTTGGCTGTGTTGGGTCTTCGTTTCTGTGCGAGGGCTTTCTCTAGTTGCGGCAAGCGGGGGCCACTCTTCATCGCGGTGCGCGGGCCTCTCACTGTCGCGGCCTCTCTTGTTGCGGAGCACAGGCTCCAGACGCGCAGGCTCAGCAATTGTGGCTCACGGGTCTAGTTGCTCCGCGGCATGTGGGATCTTCCCAGACCAGGGCTCGAACCCGTGTCCCCTGCATTGGCAGGCAGACTCTCAACCACTGCGCCACCGGGGAAGCCCCAAGAGGAATTTTTTTATGTACGCTTCCAGACATTTTCTGTGCATGTACATGTAGACATATCAGAAACAGGGATTTTTTAATCTATTCACAGTAAATGAGATAATGGATTCACCTTCATTTATTTTGTGTTTTGGCAGCATTGCCTCTAAGTTCTTCCATTTTGGGACACACCGGTATGTTTTTCTGAAACCCCTGGGTAAGGTAAAGTTTAGAGCCTATGTGTGTGTCCCCCGCAAGCTTTGCTTTGATGAAGCGAGTGTTGTAGAGAATAGGGAAAAATACATAGTTGTTTGGGGGTTGAAAAAATTCAGCTTAAATGTGTCCTCTTTTGTAAAACCTATCTGAATCTACCAGGAACAGAACTCTAACTGCGGAGGTGGTTATGCATGCATTCATTCATTCTTTCAGTTGACAGTGGAGAAGGGGTAGGGAAGAAGAACCTGGACCTCTGGGCAGGAGAGGGTCAGAGCTGCAGCTGCAGAGACACCAGCTGACAGTGACTCAGATGGTGGATTGGTTTGCTACAGCTGCTGTAACAAAGTACTACAGCTGAGTGGCTTAAACAACAGAAATCTCTTATTAAGCAGTTCTGGAGATTAGAAGGCCAAAATCAAGGCATTTGGCAGCGTTGGTTCCTTCTGAGGCCTGGGAGGGAAGGATCTGTTCGCATCCTCTTTCCTTGGCTTGTAGATGGCTGTCTTCTCCCCACGTCTCTTCACATCCTCTTCTCTCTATGCATGTCTGTGTCCAAATTTCCTCTTTGTATAAGGACATCAGTCATATTGGGTTAGGGACAACTCTAATGACCTCACTTTGACTTGATTACCTCCTGTAATGACCCTATCTCCAAATAAGGTCATATTCTAGGTACTACTTCACCATATGAATTTTTAGGGGAACACAGTTCAGCCCATAACAGATGGGTCGTAATGCTGGCTTCAGTGCTTTTCAAAATTCATGTGCCAGTAATGCCCACTCACCAACTGTAGCTGTCAAAGTATGGGCTTCTTAAAGACGTGCAAGTACTGGAATCATGCGTGGGCGTCACTGTTCGACCTCAGCGGACAGCCTGGAGTGCCTGCTGGTCTACCTCTGCTAGAGCCTCCTAACAAAACACAGGAAGCTGGACCATAGGTGATCCCCAGGCCCACTGCCTTCTGGACTTCTTTTATTTTTTTCTTTTTTGTTCCCTTTCCCACTTCTTTGCTTGTCAGGGCATTTACACTTTGACCCTGTTAGCTATTCCCTCCCTTTCTCCTTTATTGCCCTGAGTCATCTTCCTTCCCCATAACCCCCCAATCACTTTTTTCATGTTCTCATTCAGTGAAGGATGAGGAAATTGCAAGCAGACTGTGTACCTTTTATTAGGTGATTCGAACTGCTTCCTGCCTGATTAACCTCAAAAATCCTAAAAAATGAGGACATCTGATTGATAGAACCCTGAGAGAAGGAATTATTTTTTTTAGAAGAGTTTTTGATTAAAGTTCTTGGCTCAAGAAGAGAAGAAGCCAAGTGGATTTGTAGTTTGGATTCCCCATGGCTTCCTGCCGTGCGTGTAACCTCAAGGTGCTGGTGGCCATTGTGACCGCCATCATTTGGGGACTGGGCATCTGGAAGAGTGTAATCAGGATCCAGAGAGGTAATGTCATCCTGCTGTGTTTAATTCAGAGCAAGAGAAGGTATTGAGCCTCTGTCCCTGCCACCTGATATACCAGTACTGGAAAGTGCCATGTCTAGGCTGAGACTGCCCGCCATTTATGAAATATAAAAGACAAGGGTCAATTGATGGCTAGCATATGGTTGTATATACATGAATACATGCGTGTACATGCGTGTGTGTGTGTGTAAGTGTGCAGGGTGACGAACAACAGTTGAATTGGCCTGTTCATGCTCTTTTAACACCTGACTGAATGAATAGCCGAGTAATAATTTAAATCATTAATAGCACATGTTTGGGCTTGTTTAGCTAAATCCAAGGAAGGAAAATAGTTATGGACACACACACACACACACATTATTAAACATATGCAGAATGAAATTTCATTTCAAGAAGAAAGTTTAGGAATGTTTTCATTAGGATGGTAAAAAAAAGATCTTATGTTTTGCACACAAAGTTCCCACTTTTCAGGAGTAGAAAGCTAGTTAAAAATTAAGATCATTTAGAAAACAATTTTCCTGGTTAGTCAACAACTACTTGTTAGTCACCTGCTATGTGGCAGAGCTGAGCCTGAGAAAGGGAGGTGAAGGTGGGCAATGGTGTGTAAACAATGATATTACAGGAAAGCCCCAGAAACTCAGAACAGAGACTTTCCATAATACTCATGCTGGTTCCTTTGTGCCATGGGGTTTTCCATAAAGGGATCCAAAACTGGATGTGCTGAGCATTCCCTTTTGTAAAAAAAAGAGACAGAGAGACAGTTTCTAATGAAACTGAGTAAATAAGGGTAAATAATGCCAGTCAAGAGAGGGCAGGAGAGGTGGTCTGCCCCCTGCAGAGGACAGAAGGTTGGGGGAGCCAGCAGGAGCACAAGCCGTGCCTGCAAACATCCACTGTCAAGGACAAAAGGAGTCAAATACGTTGGCTGCTGATGGAGTGGTAGCTGAGAACAGATCTGGTTTTTTCCCCAAAGAACATATTTAGAGAATACTGTATTAATAGGATTTAGAGAACAAGCAAGAAAAAATTTATCAGAGTAAAAGCAGTAAAATTTAAACTTGGAGAAAATGTGGTTTTGTTTATTTAAGGTTTGTAAAATAATTTGAGGTTTAAAAAAATTATGAACTATAGGTTTTACCCTATTAAGGCTGCTAAATGTATAAGACCTTATTTAAAGGGTATACTTTTAAGAACTAACTCCCTTCCTTCCTTCTTTCCTTCCATCCTTCCTTCCTTCCTTCCTTCCTTCCTTCCTTCCTTCCTTCCTTCCTTCCTTTCCTCCCTCCCTCCTTCCTTCCTCCCTTCCTCCCTCCTTTTCTTCCTTTACAAGACATCTACTCTTAAAGGGAAATTTGTGGTGACTTATAAAGAACACAGGTACAATAGAACCATTAAAACAAGGACCAAAGTACAAAAACACTGTAAGGAAGAGGACAAGGTTGGGGATAGAAAGTAAATGAAAATCAAAGTCTAGAAGGAGTTGCTAAAAATAAATACAAAACATATCCCTGTGTTTCCTGAGGGCTAAGGCCCCAAACGCACGATAATAGATAATAAAGAACCCATGTTTAACAATAAAAGCATACCAGCTCCTCAGAAAAGACAAACGTTTCCTTGCTCTAGCTGATTTTTTTTGAAGTGGCTTTTTATGTAAGGGACATCCCTCAGTTTTTGGGTAAACCCAGTGGAAAAGGAGGGGGTTATCGGTACCATCTAAAGAGAAAGACTGAAAGACCAGTATTTTTTGCCGTTGCTGTTTTGCTTTGTGCACTGTATTCAGACTTTGTCTTAGTTGGTAAATTCTGGCTCCTCCACTTCACTCCCTTCCTCGCCATTCTCCTCCGCCCCTTTCCATCCCATCTCGTCCCATCTCATGGAAGTTTTGAGAGCTCTCACTTTAGTCCCTTTACCTGCGTATAGAGATGAATTGTTTTTAAACTTATTTTTTAAGGGGAGAGTCATGGATACCTCTGAGAAACCGATGAAAACTATGAATGTCTTACTCAGGAAAAATATACATAAACACATACACATACAATTTGGGGTAAATTAATTTTACTGCCTTCAAAATTTATTTTCAATATAAACAGAATATATATCTATGGTTTAGGTTTAACATATTTATATAAACAAGTTATATCTCTCTCACTTTTAATTTCTATGAAAAAGTAATGGCCTCTGTGTAGAAAAAGTACAAAAAAATTTAAATTCTGCTGTAAGTAAATTTCAATTAGAAGTCGCTGTTGTTTGGCTATAGAGTGAACATTAATGTGGCTATAGGTATACTATTTATATGTTTCATTTTTATAAAACTTACTGTTAATTTTTTTTTACTGTATTCCAGGTACTGTGCTAAAAAACTTCACATACCTTCTCTCATTTAATCCTGACAACTGTCTCTGAGGCAGTTATTATTATACCCATGTTACAGATGCTTGGCTTTCATTTTACTCAATTACATACTCCCTCAAGAGGCAAACTTGATAATAAATCAAACTCATGTGACTGTTCCTGGAGGGCAGGTTGTATTTTGGGGTTTAAAAAAAGTCCAGAGAAGTGTTTTCAAGATGGAGGAAGCTGGGTTTTAGGCAGCTGTACTTTTTATTCAGTTTTAATCCTGTTGTTGTAAATCTCTGTTCTGTAACTTTACCAGTCTCCCTTCTTGCTTCCTCATATAATCACTCTTTAAATCAAGAAAATAATTCCTATGAAAGGGAAGGGATTTTTTTGAGGAAGAAATTTTGTTTTGTAATTGGCTGAGGGGCATGAATTATTTTAACATCAGAATCAGTGATGTTTAAGTTGATGATCCCATTTTACAAGTCACTTTCTTAAAAGATTCTCTTTTTTTAAAATTCATTAATTTTTGGTTGCGTTGTGCCTTCGTTGCTGTGTGGGCTTTCTCTAGTTGTGGCGAGCTGGGGCTACTCTTTTTTTTTTTTTTTTGATATTTCAATTGTTTTATGAATCAGGAAAATAACTGCGTTTTTTTTTCCCCTGGATTTTAACATCTTTATTGGAGTATAATTGCTTTACAATGGTGTGTTAGTTTCTGCTTTATAACAAAGTGAATCAGTTATACATATACGTATGTCCCCATATCTCTTCCCCCTTGTGTCTCCCTCCCTCCCACCCTCCCCATCCCACCCCTCTAGGTGGTCACGAAGCACCGAGCTGATCTCCCTGTGCTATGCGGCTTCTTCCCACTAGCTAGCTATTTTACGTTTGGTAGTGTATATATGTCCATGCCACTCTCTCACTTTGTCCCAGATTACCCTTCCCCCTCCCCGTGTCCTCAAGTCCATTCTCTAGTAGGTCTGTGTCTTTCTTCCCATCTTGCCCCTAGGTCCTTCATGACGATTTTGTTGTTGTTGTTGCGGTGTGCGGGCTTCTCATTGTGGTGGCTTCTCTTGATGCGGAGCATGGGCTTTAGGAGCGTGGGCTTCAGTAGCTGTGGTGCACGGGCTTAGTTGCTCCGCGGCATGTGGGATCTTCCTGGACCAGGGATCGAACCACTGCGCCACCAGGGAAGTCCTACAAGTCACTTTCTTAAATTAAGAGACTAGGACCTTGGTTTAGTGAATTTTTCCTTGATTTTTAGGTACTAGATATTTTTACTTGACATTCTGAATTCAACCCTACCCACAGGTTTTTGATAACACATGTTACTGAAGAACATCTGGTGTAGAGTGTGTACATGAGAGTTGGGGAAAAATACATGAGTAGGGGGAAAAATGCTGTGCAGCCAGATTGCCTGGTTCTTACTGAGTAAACTAGAGCAAGTTACTCAACATTTCTGTATCGTGGTTTTCCTATTATTAATAATAAATGCTATCTTGTAGGGCTGTTGTGAGAATTAGTTAATACGTTTACAGGTTTAAGATGATACCTAGTACACTGTAAGCACTCAATAAATGTTAGCTACTATTTTTCATTTATGTATTTTTTGATAATTTAGTGCATAGTTTTCTCCACTCCCTGAAATATACCTTGAATAGGTGCCGTTGATCTAGTTTGGACCTTTGGATTGAAACTCAACTTATCAAACTGAAAGTCTACAGTAGGTTTAATCATAAATTTCAACTAATTAGCTCAAAATAGAAACAGGAACAGTTCTAAGAACTGCCATATCTCCCTGAATTTGTTTTTCAATATTTATAATTACTAGACCATTGGGGAAATTTTTATTAAAACATTTAAGCAGTTTGTTGGAATATGTAACCAGGTTGTTAACATTGAACAACCTTTACCTTAAGTAAAGTCTATACTTTATACTTAAGTTTTTAAGCTTTTTCCCACCATGGAATAAACTTTCATAAACATTGTCCTCTCATTTAAGAATAAACTTTATCCTCGCCCAGACATTGTCCTCTCATTTAAGAATAAACTTTATCCTCGCCCAGATATTTCAAATTCCTGGTCTGGGAAAAATGACAGATCCCTGAAACTAGTTTAAGACTACTACTGATGTTACCCTAAGATAATAACAGAAGTGCTGCAAAATTTCCCTGTAGAAATATTTTCACAAATAGGATCCATAAAAGTCTCATGGAAGAGCAGTAAGTAAGATAAAGGTGAGTGTACAGCCCAAAATTACAAATGAACCACAATGTTGGAGAGACATTAAATGCAGCCAATAGGATTAACTTTTCCTGAACTGGATATAACAGAACAATCTGAAAGAGAATATAAAGTATTTAAAAAATGATTTAAAAGTTTAAAATACAGGAGGAAAAATCACAATAAAAGAAAAAGTTTGTACTTTTTTAAAAGGATAAAAGAATTTGAAAAAGAACCAAATAGTATTTCTTGAATGAAAAATATAGTAATAAAAAAAAATTAATGGGTAGACTTAAAAGGAGATTAGAAATCATTAGAGAAGTAGGGAAATAGAAGTCTTGAAGAAATTACCTATAATGTAATATAACAATATAAAGAGATGTTAACTTTGAAATATGATTAGGAAACTTGAAATATATAAGGCTAAATTTCAACAGGGTCTACCAGAAATTCCAGAAGAAAAGAATAGAGAGAATACGGGAGAGGAAACATTGGAAGAAATAAAGACTAATAATTTACTTGTATTGAAGAATGACTGAGTCTCAAGCAGGGAAAACAAAAATAAATCCACGTGATGGTAAAATTGCAGAACATCAGATAAAGAAAACTTAAAAAGGAATAACAATTAGATCAAGAAAAACTTCTCATTAACAGCAACAAATTCTAGAAAACAGTGGGATAATATCCTCAAAGTGCTGTCAACCCAGAATTGCATACCTTATCAAACTGACAAGGGCAAGGGCAAAATAAAAGCATTTTCAGGTCAACCTTGGAGAATCTGTCACTCATAGACCCTAACTGAAAGAAAGATTAAATCGTATACTTCAGAAATCAATAAATTGAACCTACAAGGAACAAATATATCAGGGCAAACAAACTGACAAACTTTTTGGTAGATTTAAATAGTCATAGATTGCTTTCTACATCTTAAAAGGCTAATGTTACAGGAGATTTAAAAACAAGGTGGCACTAAAATACAGTTGGCCCTCTATATCCATGGGTTCACATCTGCAGATATGAAGGGCTGGCTAAACGTACTATATCATTTTATAAAAGGAACTTGGAGTGTCCGTGGATTTTGGTGTCTGTGGAGGTCCTGGAACCAATTCCCTGCAGATGCTGAGGGACAACTGTACTAGAAAACAATGAAATAAAGAAAGAAAATAATACCATTGAAGGCATCAAAGTAGGGGGGGGGGGAACATGAAATAAGATAGTAGAAATAATAAACACAACAAGTTTAAGTACTTTAAACTCATCCGTTTAAGGAAAGATATTGTCATATTGGATATCATCAAAGCAAAACAAAATGTAACTCCTGCTGTTTATAAGAAACACAGAACATTTAATGACACAAAAAGATGAAAAGCAAATGATGATAAAACTAATTCCAGGCAAATACTATCCAAAGCAAAAGAAAGCTGAGTTAGCAAGATTAATATCAGAAAACCAGAACTTAAGGCAAAAAATACTATGAGGAATAAGAGTTTTATTACTCAAAGATAGAAATAATTCAACAGGGAAGAATCAATAATCCAGTGCCTGTATGCATCAAATAACACAGACTCAGAATATATAAAGCAAAACAGGGCAGAATTATACAGATAAATATACAACTTTACAATCGGGGTGGTTGAGTCTAACGCTTTCCTGTAAGAAACTGATAGGTCAAGCAGAGAAGATCAGTAAGGATTCAGAAATTTGAAAAACATAACTAACAAACTGGACTTAGTGGATTTATAAATTCGAATTGCTACGGTAAATAGAGAGTATATATTATTTTCAGAAGAAAGTCCTAGTGAGTACCAAAGAATCAATCCTATAGATTATGTTCTGTGAATACAATGCAGTGCAATTAGAAGGCAGTGCATAAAATAACCAAGAAAATTCCAATAAATGTATAAAAAGTTGTTTTAAATAATTCGAAGAAGACACCAAATGAAAATTACAAAATATTTAAAAATTCAGGGGAAACACTCTATCACAACTTGTGGCACAGCTAAAAATATAGTTAGAATGACATTTACAGCTTTATGTGCATATTAAAAAGCCAGACAGAGTGAAAATTAGTGATTTAAGCATTCTAACTTTAGAAGTTAAAAAAATAAAGAGAAATTCTAAGGAAGTATGTCTGGCAGTCATAAAAATAAGAACAAATTAATGGAATGGAAATCAAAGAAACAAGAGCGGAGATCAACAAAACCGAAAGCTAGTTTTTTGAAAAGATGAATTTAAATAGATACATTTCCCGCGAGATTCGTTAAGACAAAAAAAAAAAAAGGCATAATTAAGCAACATATACGAAAATAAAAGGGTCACGACCCTTTAAGCAAAATCCTACTTCTTTGTGAGGCCAAGGGGACACGCCCACCCCGAGCCAGAATCTCCTCAACTAGTCGCTGCGCGCCTCCTACGCATGGGTCCTCAGAAGCCCTGCTCCGCCTCCCTGGACTGTGCCTGCCTTTCCCACTCGTCGTCTCGAGGGTCAGCCGCGCTGCCTGTGCTTCCCTGACCACGAGGGGTGGCTGTTCACAGTGTGTTGTGAAAAGAGCTTGAGGTGTGGGCTGGGGTGTCTGCGTGTGTGAGCGCAAGGCCCCCTGAGTGTGGGACAAGACGGAGATGGAGAGAGAAGGGGCGGCTGCGGGCCTCTCGCCTTCTGACATAGGGCTTCGAGGAACCCACGATTGCTAAATTCAGACTTGGATTTTCAGGTCCTTATGAAGGTATGTTTATCATGGCATTAGAGTTTTGCGTTTACTTTTATATAAATGGTAGATAGGTCTTCATTGTACGTTGTCCCAGACCCTGCATATGGTTGCGTTGCTGGTGAAAATATCAGTACAAATTACAAATTACAAAGTACAACCCGTGTGGGGCAAGATGGTAATCACTGTCAAGAAGACGAATGTGTATTCTTTGGCTCAGAAATTCCATTTCTGGAAATATATTCTACAGATGAATTTGTACAATGGCAAAATAAAACGTGTAGAATGCTATTTTGAAGCAACAATTGAAAACAATACAAGTGTCATCAATAAGTGGTTAAATTAGGGCACAATCACACAATGGAATATAATGCAGCTGTAAAAGAACGTGTGGAAGTTCTCTTGTGAACTGCTGTGAAAAGATTTTTTGACATCCATTAAGTGCGAGAGCAAGCTACAGAAAAGAGAGGGAGAAAATAAGACTATAGATTCATATTTGCTTATTTTGTGAAAAGAAAGATTGGAAAAAATGAATAGAAATTACTTATGTATATTTGGAGATGGGAACAAATTTTATTTTCAACTTTGAATATATTACCTATTAAAATATATTAAAAAAATAAGACAGTGATTTCAAAAAAACAGTAACTAATGAGGACAAACATAAGCAAATACCATGGAAAACCTTATCCTAGCTAGTATAAAACTTTGGTCAAGTGACAATTTTCTTAAAAAAATGTAAATGACCAAAATTTACTCCAAAAGGAGGGGAAAAAACCTAGATAGAACAGTAACCATTAAAATAGTCATCAGTATTTTTAAAAAATGCTACATACTGATTATCTTAGATATAACAGTAGTATAAAATGTGATGGGAAAGATAATTTCAAAATAGTGTTACCTCTAGGTAGCAGGGTAAAGGAATATTAATAGAAAGGAATTCAAAGGATTTCAGCTCTGTCTAGTTTCATTGCTCATTAAGAAAAAAAACTCTGAAGCAAATCTGAGAGAAAGTTACTATCTATTAAAACTGGATGTGGGTAGTTGGGGATGTTTTATTATTTTCCATACCTTGTGTATTTGAAGTATTTTATAATTTAAGAAGATTTGCATATTTCCTTGGTCACATAGAGAAGTTTGTCACACAACAGTTACAATTAAATCTGTCTTGCTAGATTGTAATCACATTGAGATCAGGATCCATATCTTATTTTTTTTTAAAACGAATTGACTATTTTTGGAGCAGTTTTAGGTTTACAGAAAAATTAAGCAGAAAGTACAGAGAGTTCCCATTTACTCTCTCTCATCACTCTTCCCCCTGTATAGTTTCCCTTGTCATCAATATCTTACACTTGTATGTTGCTTTTGTTACAATGGACAAGCCAATATTGATACATTATTATTAATTAAAATACATAGTTTATATTATGGTTCACTGTGTTGTACAGTTCTATGGATTTTGACAAATACATAATGACGTATATTCACTGTTACAGGACCACACAAAATAGTTCACTGCCCTAAAAATCCGCCACACTTCACCTGTTCATCCCTCCTTTCCCCAACCCCTGATCTTTTTACTCCCTCTATAGTTTTGCCTTTTCCAGACTGACATATTTGGAATCATACAGTATGTAGCCTTTTCAGACTGGCTCCTTTCACTTAGCTAAATATATTTAAGATTCCTCTATATCTTTTGGGGGCGTCATAGCTCATTTCTTTTTATGGCTGAATAATATCCCATTGTATAGATATATTGAATATACAGGTTTTGTGTTTATTTTAATCCATTCACCTATTAAAGGTCATCTTGCTTCCAGTTTTTGGTGATTGTATATGCAGCTGCTGTAAACGTTCAGGTGCAGCTTTTTGTGTGCGCACAAGTTTTCACTTATTTGGGTGAATGCCTAGGAGCATCCTAGAGTTTGCAATATACATTTACGATTGCTTTCTAGTAACAATATATGGCTTCATGTTTGATGCCAGTACCTTATAGCAGAGTATTCCCAATTCCTCCTTCTCTTTACTTATAACAATTTTGGCATTCATTTCATTTATCCATAAGCTATAATCACCTCATATATCATTACTATTATTATTTTGAACAAACTTATCTGTTAGATCAATTAAGAATAAAAAACTAAAAGATTTTATTTTACCTTCATTTATTCCTTCTCTAATGCTCTTCTCATGTAGATCTAAGTTTCTGACCTATATCATTCCCTTCTTTCTGATTAACTTCCTTTAACATTTCTTGCAAGACAGAAATGCTGACAAACTACTGGTGACAAACTCCCTCAATTTTTCTTTGTCTGAGAATGTCTTTATTTCTCCTTTACTTTTAAAGGATAATTCCTTGGATACAGAATTCTTTGTTGTTTTTCACTCAACACTAAATATTTCACTGTATTCTCTTTTTCTTGCATGATTTCTGAGGAGAATTACAGTATAATTCTTATAGTTGTTTCTCCATAGGTATTTTCCCCCCCTTTTGGCTTCTTTTGAAATGATCTTTTTGTCTTTGATTTTCTGCAGTTTGAACAGGATATGCCTAAGTGTAGGGTTTTTTTGGTTGTTGTTTGTTTGTTTTTAAATATTTATCCTGGTTAGTGTTCTCTGACTCTGAGATTCCTGAATCTGTGATTTGGTGTCTGTCATTTATTTTGGAATGTTCTCAGGTATGAAAACTTCAAATGTTTTTTTCTGTTCCTCTTTATTTCTTCTTCTTTTTTTTTTTAAATTGAAATATAGTTGATTTACAATATTGTGTTAGTTTCAGGTGTACAGCAAAGTGATTCAGATATATATACATGTATTCTTTTTTTTGATTCTTTTCCATTATTCATTATTACAAGATATTGAATATAGTTCCCTATGCTATACAGTAAACCCTTGTTGTTTATCTATTTTATATATGGTAGTGTGTATCTGTTAATCCCATACTCATAATTTATCCCTCTCCCCCCCATCTTCTTTTTATTAAAGTGGACAATCCAGTGGCAACCTGGCTGTGCAGTCTTAATAAACATGGAGAGATAGAATTACAAAATGTGACAATGGGAAATCGTAATGAAAATCTGGAAACCCTGGAAAAGCAGGTATGCCATATGTTCCACGAGATGGGCAACGGGAAAAAGTTCAGACTCTGTGCAGATTCTCTGTTCTTCAGCTACTTGGTGCCAAATCAATGCTTTTAAAACTCTCAAATTAGAAATAACAAAGACTAGTAACTAAAACCATTCTTATTTTTTAAAGTTGATATCCGTTTGGGGAAAGGGACAGTTGGATATGTTGGTTTGGCAGAGTTCAGCAAATGATAAACAATAGCATGTTTTAAATGGCCTCATATTTTTGACCACTGAAGTTTTGACTGAAAATAGATCCCTGACATTTGAGACCAAAACAAAGGTATTTCGATGGTCTACTGGATCAGAATAAAGAGAAACAAACTATGACCAAAGACCTTTTGAAACAGGAAAGTTCAGAACCTGATGCTGGTCTCAGGGCTGTATCCATGAGCAGGTGAAGTGGAAAATATAACTGACTTAATATTTTTTCAGGCCAATTAAATTATTTTGACTAAGGATATACTCAAATGCAAATGCATGGAATTGTTAATTCCTGGGGCCAAGCAAGGGGAGGAAGAAGAAATTTATCTTTATGTGTTCCTTCTGGGCACCAGGCATGTTACATATATTATCTCATTTAGTCCTTATATAACCTCAGTGCGTTAGATTTTTATTTTCATATTATAAATAATTCTAGCTAATCACACTTACTAGTTATTGAGCAATTACTGCATGCTAAGTACTGTGCCAAACATTTTACGTATGTTATTTTAATTTTAAAAACAACTGTATAGGTAGGTATTGATGTACCCATTCTATAGATGAGGAAACTGTCTCTGAGAGTGTAGTATTTTGCCCAGTGAACCACAGCCAACTAGTGATGGAGCTGGTCTTGATTTTAAAGTCCACACTGGCTCCCTAATCACAGTTGTGTGCGGGTGGGGATGAGGGTGGAGTGTGGAGGCGGCTGCCAATGATATAGGCTGTACCAGCTACACAGACTGGGGGAAAGGCTTCACATTCTGGAGTCTGACAAGCCAGTTTTTGACTCTCAGCTCTGTCATTTGTAAGCTGTCTGAACTTTTGGTGAGCTCCATAACCTCTCCAAGCCTTTAAATAGGGGTCAGGGTGCTCAACTTGCAATGTTGTTTTGTGTATTAAATGTGATAACATCTATAATACATCTAGCAAAGTGCCTAACACATAGCAGAGACCTGGCTATCAAATGAGAGCATTGTTTCTATCTACTGATTGGACATGGTTTCTGACTCTTCCCCCGGGGTGAATAGCCTATGACCTTGGTTTGATCTTTGAAATGATGCTGTCATCTAATGAAAAATAAGCCACACAGACACACACACATTGACACATGACTAAAGACAATGTGGGTTAACATCCTTTAGCTTCATGACCCAGAGCCCCGAGGCTCATTGGTACCTGGAGAAGTTGCCTAGGTCAGTGCTTCCCAAACTCTCTGTGCTGAAAAGCCAGCTTTAAAAATTTCCAACCCATTGCAGACCGTAATTTTGTAAAATACTGTAAAAATGAATTACTAGGAAAATGAAATGAAAAAAGATATATAAAATGCAAATCCATTTTTAAAAATTATTAGATTCAACAGCATAGAATTGTTATATCAGTTTCTGACCACTTTCTCTCAGTTTCTGTTCTTATCGCCCTATGGACCCTGTAACAATCAGTGAACCAACATTGGTCCATGGATTACACCTTGAGGAGCACTGATCTAGCTAAGACAGCCTCTCATAGTTAATTAATCCTGGCACGTAGTAAGGACTGGGAAAGCCACTGGCCTGCATGTACTTTGTCCTTTGTTCAAGGAAAGAAGCAAACATGAAAAATGGAGTGGATGTGACGTTCAGGAGATTGAAGATCAGCTCAATTCCAGCTTATTCATCTGCAGTTGCTTGCAGTGTTTAGACACAGTTGTATAAAGTTAGGGCTTTTTTAAAAACAGATTGTCAACATCTCAATGCAGTCTCAAAATATTTCTGATGAAACCAGGATTTTAACATCTGATGCCAGTAAATTAACTCCTGAGAACATCACCTCTGCTACTAAAGTGGTTGGACAGATTTTTAACATAACCAGAAATGCTTTACCTGAGGTAAAACTCACACAGTTTTTAAAAAGAGGAGGGGAAGAAAGGAAGAAAGAAAGACATTCCAAACTCTGCTTATTCCGTGGTATGGACTTGAGCGTGGGTAGGTTGCTCAAAACCATTTTGCAGAGCACTCTTGCTGAGAGATGCTCAAAGAAATAGAAAAGGGCTCCTTGTTCAAATATTCTCTTTTGGGATAGTCACAATGATCATTATCGTGTTAAATCTTCTGGAAAGTCCTGGAATGAACAAATCTATTTCACTTTATTAATATGTTTATCAACTATATTTGACACCTCACCTCTATTCAGTTCCAAGTAACTAGAGTTCCAAGAAACTCGCTTTGGATCGTGCTATTTTAAACTGTGATCCCTTTCTGCTCATCATATTTGCATTTTGGTTTTGGCTTTCCAAAAACATTAAGCTTAGTTTGCATTTCTGATATCATGACCTGTTAAACTCTGGCACCTGAAAATGAGAACTGCAGGCAACATTTACCAATTGGCACAGCTTGGGTACTGGTCTAGCAGGGCTTATAAACCACCAATATGGAATGACGCAGTGTCTACTAGTGGGATATCAGCATGGCCTGAAAATATCTATTTTCTTCTATTCCCTTTAAATGTCTTCAAAAAAATTGTTTTTTGTTACCCTAGGTTCTTTAGAAAGAAAGTGGGATGCAAATCACAAGTTAATAAAGTTGAAAGAAAAATAATGACCACCAAATGTAGAATCTATGGAAGGATTAGCTGATAAAGACAGAAGGGTATCACTATCCCAAAAGAAGGCAGTTAAACTGTAATCAAATGCAGAGAGATCGTCTCTGATGTACTCCTGAGTTTTTAATTGTAAGAAAACTGGAAATAATTTTACTAAGTCTAATAGTTACTAAGTCTAATAGTTATAGTAATTGTCACTAATACATTATACTAAGTATTATGGGCTGTAATGTTTTGAAGAGCTCTGCACTCTTCTTATTTTGTTTCTGCTTCTGTATCCAGGCATCTGCTTTTGTGTTCTTGGGGGTAAGGGTGGAGGTTCTGTGAAAGACCTTGCTACGAGGTCAAATTCAGAGACCTAAGCTTCCTAATTGACTAGATTTATATTTTCACTGGGCCTTATTTTTATTCTTTCTGCCATCTTATGTAGATTAAAAACAAGCCTTTGATTTTGAAAAACACCTCTAGATTACCATACCATTGGTGCCACTTGATACCATAATAATTCATGATAACTATGGCGATGATGATGTGTGATATGTGTCTTCTGTGATGATCAGTGCCTTCTTCCTGGCAGGCGATAATAGTTGCTGTAACAACTTCTAGATGCCAGTGAAGATGTTTTTCAAAGGGCTGCTGCTGGTGGTGATAATGATGCTACCTTTGCAACGTAAGCACAATTCCAGTTTGGAAGGAGAACCTAATGAAGTGCTGCTTACTTTTCTAGGTTAAAGCATTAGCAGAGATGTCTTTATTTCTCTCATGGATGCACTAAATGGCTGATTCCTCTGGAATGCAGACTAAAGCCTTAGCTTTCCACCTGATCTTCAGTTGTTAAATGGAGTGGTAAATGTTAACTCCTGGTTCCAGGGGTGGCCATGGCCTGGGAGATAAGAGTAACTGGCATGATTTAGATTACGACTTGTTTTCCCAGCCTTTGTTTGGCATGCCCCAGGGTCCACTGCATGCATAGTTTTTCCAACTCCTTTCTCAGTGCACAGAGCTGCAAAAAACAGAATAACTTTGCAAGACACATTTCTAGTTCCCCTGCTGCCCCCCGACCCTAGCTCAGCTCTCCCCAAGATCCTAGTGTATTTTGATTAAGCTTTCTTTAGCTTTCCCAAGGCTACACTGAAAAACAAAAGAAAAAAAGGATTGAACTTTACCTGCTTTCTCTCTTTTCTATTCCTATGTTATAGATTACTTTGGGTTGTATATTTATACTAAAACTCATGTGCTTTATTCATAGAGGTCTCTCATAGGATTCATTGTGTTTTTATCTTATATACAGTTTTCTTAATTCTTTTAAAATTTAATTAAATATGCATGCCCATTGTAGAAAAATAAGTAACTATATAGAGGAGCAAAAATTTAAAAATTGTCTCACCTTTATTAACCTGTTGGTATGTATTCTTCCACATTTTTTTTCTGTGTGTATGTATCATACTACATACTCTTTTAATTTATAACTTGTTTTTGTCACTTTAATACTTTGTAAACATCTTTTTAATATAAATACCTATGCATCTACATCATAAATTTTAGATAACTGCATAATATGAGTCAACTATTATTTAAGCAGTTCTCTGCTGCTGGACATTTAGATAGCTTCAAGTCTTTTGGTATTTCATTCTTGTACCTAATCTTTGTTCGCATGACCTATTATTTCCTTAGGAGAAATTCCTAGTAGTTCTCAGTTCTCTAATATTATAACCAGTACCTATTTAGTGTTGAGTCCTCAAAGTAGAAAAAGTGCAAATGCCTGAAACAGAACGTTCACAAGATTATAATTCTGAGAGATGATGGTAGAGGTGTTACAAACAGTTGAACTGGTGTATTTTATGACTTCAGATTTCTCTAGGAGTCTGGGTCCTTCTCACTGGGAGTGTGAACACTCCCATTTTTCTTGAAGTTGGTCCAGAGTCTATGTTCAGTGAACGCCCTTCAGAGCTGGAGGTTCTGTGTATGCAGTCTTGCTGGAGGCAAAGGAAAGGAGTGGATGCTTTTGGTGAGAAGGCTGAGGAAAGAGCCATTGTGGGATTTGGCTGAGAAAGTCACAGATCATGAGATAGATGAAAACACTGTCCCATTAATAAACAGTTATGAATTTTACTGGCTTAAGGCATGGAGAAAAAAGAAAACAATTCTGTGTGATTTATGTGTAAAGTCCAAATGGCATCGAAGAAGGTGTTTGGAGGATAAATAAAAAATTTCAATATAGGATGCGTTAAAATATGAAATGGTATAACCACACTCAATCCTTCCTTTCTCCCACTCTGAATTTCTAGTCTACTTATTTTTCTAATGATGGGCTATCAGTTTACCCTCTCCCAGGTGATCTTTTGCGTAAACCCTTGTGGACTCAGGTCTTTATTCATGTAAATAAGGCTTTCGCCTCAATCTCCAGCCCTAAGATCGTGTCAGCAAGCCCTTAGCTCTCCTCAGGAGAATACTGTTGGTGAGCTGCCAACAGAGGTAATCTCTCTCTCTCTCCTCTCTCCCCTGGAAGGAAATTAATTGTTACTCGGGGCAACTCTTCCTTTCCAAACTCCACCCGCTGAACTGAGACCAACGTGCAAGGTCTCCTGATAGGCACCAGCCTAAGTGGTGAATCTCACTCTGACTTTCCCGTTCTTTCATCCACAGTTTCCTTTTTGTGTCTCTAAGGTACTGAACTCCCCTTCTACACATATGGGGAGAAGTGGGCAGGGTGAGAGTGAAACAGAGGAGAGTGACAGGGAGGAAAGAACTCACTCCAGCTTCAGTCATCGCAGGTTGTCACGGCAGAGTTCTCCAGCATCCTTTCGTGCATTCTCTTGTTCTAAACTGGGAGGAGGCAGAGTGTTGAAGGGGGTCCAGCCAGGGCAGGGTCTCTGGCATCTGACTCAATCAGTGAATCTAAGACCTTACTTCTCCATTTTGAACACTTGCTGTAAAGACTGATCCATAACCTTGAAACTTTGCTGTTATGTTCAAGCTCCTAATTGTCCTCGTTTACCTAACTTTGGGGATGTAAAACTGCTAATACTGACTACCTTGTACATTTCCATTGCACATTTCTGTTTGCATTTCTGTTCTAGCCAGCTTTCTTTGCTTACAAGACAGCTGATCAAGTTATCTTAACCAAAAGAGAGTTACTGTAAAGAGGCATATGGAATCTCCTGGGAACCTAGGAACAGGATCGTAATACAGCTGGGCCCTATGGATGCTGGACCAGGGGGATGGCAGGGCTTCCAAGGCAGCTTTGAAGCTCTCAGTAGAGCAGTTTCGGGTCTTCCCTGTGGGAGAATGTAACGGTAGTGGCTGTTGAAATCAGATGGTTCCGGATTCAAATCTTTGCATTGCTTTTTAGTAGCTACATGATTTAGGCCAAATTACTCCATATCTCTCCAAAGAGCCTCAGATTCTTCAGTGTAATATGGGAGTGATTTTGGGACTCGCTTCAGCAGGGTTCTTGTGAGGCTCAAATGAGATAATGTATGTAAATCACTAGCATAATACCTGACTTATCCATATTAAATCTTGGAAAAATAGGTTAGCAGCTGTGTTTATCATTAACATGACTCAGTAAACATGTATGTCTCATCTTTATTTATAGTTTCTGCCTTCTCATAATTTAACCCTTTCATGATGTTGGGGAAGTAAAATTAAAAACAAAATCTTCTCCCAACCCAGAAATCCTCTCCACAAAGGTGGTAGAGAAAGAAAACACTTTAATTATTGCATAGGCATTAAACCAGAATGTGACGAACATCACAGACAAACCCCTAAGAGACTGGGAAGAAGAAGGGAATCTGATCTCTTTATGTAGGCAAGCGGATACAACCTGTTACATACGTGTTTTCAGATAAATAATAGCTAGTCCTCAGCTAAGAGAACTCGACAGCACTATTCATCACACACAGTTTATCCTAAGTTAACTGGGTAATTGAGGTGACCTTTTGTGTTAGCTAATTGACTTTATCCAGAGGAAAAACAAACCTTTCATATCTTTATGAAAAGAGGCAGTTTTGCAACTTGGAGCAAGGTACCCACCCACCGAAGTTAAGCTACTACTCTCCCACAGAAACTGGGAGATAGGGGCACTAGCTAGCTCCCTCGATGTTTCCATTTCAAAGAGATGGTTCCCAGGTCCCTGAGAAAGACATTCCTAGGTCATAAACCTGACAAAATGCCAATCTAGTTTTCAAAAGGATTTATTTACATTTCAAAGAGAAGAGAAGTGCCTGCAAGCTTTCTAAAGTAAATGCTCAAAGAAAAAGGAGGGGATGGAAATTTCTTCCCTTATTTTCCACAGGAAGAATGAAGCCTCTCATTTTTAACTTGTATTTGTCCTTACAATGATACGCAATTCTCCCTCAGTATCCGTGGGGGATTGGTTCCAGGACCACCCCCCTCTCTTACCTCCCCTGCTCCCCACGGAAACCAACATTCCCAGATGCTCAAGTCCCTTGTATAAAATGGTGTAGTTGGCTATCCGTATCTGCGGGGGTTTCCACATTAGCAAATTCAACCAACCACAGACGCGAAACCCGCGGATACGGAGGGCCCACTGTAATGACCTCTCTGGTCCCCTTGAAAGCCAGGCTTTTCTGATATAACTGCTGCACTAAATGGAAGATTCCTAGGGGAGAGAATCTGATTGCTTCTAGTCATTTGTACCAGGTTGATGGCCAGCCTCCTGATTGGGATCTCTGAGACATGCACCCACCTGTCATCCAATCAGTTACGACAAGAGGTGGAAAGAATAATATGGAATGAATAAAGGCCTTACAAGTGGCTGTGGCTAGAGCAGCCCTTTAAAAGCAGCAAACACCCCCATGTACCTGGCCCATTTTTCCCTTTAGCCTTCAAATGCCTGAAGGAGCTCCCCTTAGTATCCCCAGTGTTTCACAGGTACTGACCTTTTAGTGGGTGCTCAACAGACACTGTTGGTTGAATGAATGCATGAATTATGTTCTTAGCAGATTGCACTTTTGTTAGTTACTCCTCCTGTCGAAAGCAGCTCTGGAGTATGATTGCTATTCATTAAGTGGGAAATGCATAGTGTGAATTGCTGAAAATGACAGAAAATGGTGTTATGAAAGGAAAACTTTTGAAATAGAGAAGTTGACTTGAATGTTTCCATATAAATGACAATCACATCCTCTTTGTGAAGTTTCTTTAATTATTTAAAAATTTCTTTTTTAAATCTCACTTGGGGAAGGGAGAAGATATATTAGTGGCAGGAATAAAGATTTAGAATAAAGAACACTTACATATTAATGAAATTCTTTCATTTCTGGGAAAACTAGATTGAACCAGTTATCTTAGGTATAGACATTTTGTTTTGTCAAGTACAGAAAGAGTAGAAATATTTTTTATAGGAAACAGGAAAAGAAACAGTCTTATGACTTACCTTTGGAGAACACCAAATTAACCGATTCCCCCCACTCCCTCCCACCTTCCATCTAATGTATCTTTTAACTTATCCAAAGTAGAAAAGAACCTTGTGAAAACCTGCAAAGTTTAGTTAATAGCTGAGGCAATGAGCTCAGAGCTCTGCTCTTCCATAATTCCATATGAACTGTCACCTCAGGAGTCGCCACTTACAAGAGATGCTTTGGAACCCGAGGGGTTTGTGTGAGAGGAGAGAGTTGAATAAGTGGAAATTGAGTCTCAACTGGAGAAGCAAGAATCAAATGCCTGGTCATTGGGGGGTGGTAGCGCCATCCTTTTATGAGAAGAGCAGCATAACAAAGACTGTTTCTACTGGGAAATCTGTCATTCTTGAATTCCAGCTTTCTGGCATCTGTGTCCAAGGTACCCGTCAGTGGGAAGAGTCCACCAGAACTTTAAAAAAAGGTATATGTAACAAAGTAAGACTCTCGTAAAGAAAGTCAGATATTTTTAGGGAATTGTGCCAATATTGTGATCGCATGAATTCTGTGGTCATTCCTTTCTACTGGAATGCGGGACACACACAACTGATTTTGTGACAAATCTCCACAATATTATGTTGTTACGTTTTATTCTATGCAGGTTTATTGAGCAAACTGAAACTTATTCCTTGTCTTTGGGCAACACTTCAGTGGTAGAATCTAATATAGCAATACAGTCTGTTAATTTCTCTTCAGAAGGCACTGTGGGATCTACAGGTGTTCTCTTCACTGTGCTGAAAGGTGAGCTGTCTGTTTCAGGTTCTTGTAATAGCAGAGAGCATTCTGCTACCGATAATGCTCTATTTGTGAAAGTGTAGACTTTTATGAAATTCTGCTTTGTTTCCTTCTCATAGGAACTAAGGATTCTCTGGTTTCTGGTTTCCAGTTGTAAATGCAAATGTGGACAAACTCTGAATGAACAGGCTGAACTTCAGATCTTGCTCAACACCACAAAAAGTAGGTCTCAAATTATGTTACATGAAAAAATGCACTCCAATTCATGGAATTAATAACTTACATCCATTGAATGAGAAATAATGTTTACTGTTTCACACTGAATAATTTGTGTTGGAGTATGTTTGAGTTCTGACAAATTATGGTAATGTCAAGTCTACTTTTCTAGGCCATAGATATAATTTCTTTTTTTATTTTTTCCTCTCTTTCTTTTCAAAAACTCTTTGGAGGGTAGCAGAATTGAAATGCTCCGGCCATGGATGCAAATCTGTTTTCCAACAAAAATCTAGCTAAAGTGGTTCAGTTTTACATTTAAAAATACACTTAAAAAATACTCAATCATAAGCTTTGCCTGTGTTTACTAGTGGAATGGCACTCACAGGCTTAAATTCATCCTATAGACCTGACCTTGGGATATTTTTTTTTTTGTAATTGATGCAGTCATCATGTAGCAGTACCAATTTTCAGTTATCTCTACTAGTATGGTGCCCACCATGAGCTCCTTATCATCTTGCATGTGGCCCTTTAGAAATTCTTATGTCTATCTTGAAATGTTTGTACTTTTCTTTTTTTTTTCTTAATTAATTTTTGTTGGAGTATAGTTGCTTTACAATGTTGCGTTAGTTTCTGCTGTACAGCAAAATGAATCAGCTATACATATACATATATGCCCTCTTTTTTGGATTTCCTTCCCACTTAGGTCACCACAGTGCATTAAGTAGAGTTCCCTGTGCTATACAGTAAGTTCTCATTAGTTGTCTATTTTATACATAGTATCAATAATGTATATATGTCAATCCCAATCTCCCAGTTCCTCCTACCCCCCACTCTTTCCCCCTTGGTATCCATACATTGTACTTTTCAGAGTCTAAAAAAAAAATTGGTTAATTCAACTACAATAAGCAAACCAAACACACACATTTACTTTTATTCTCTCCCCAAATAAAAAAATCCAGTGCCAGAAAGTACATATTTTAGAAAGACTAAGTTCATAATTCTCATTGGTTATATAATTCTAATTGGCTAATTCTTTATTGGCTATAGAAGTTGAAAATATCTTCTCTCCAGTCTATAGCTATCTTTTACTTGGTTTTTCATGTCTTTTGTCATACTCAAATTTTAATTTATAATGCAGCCCAATGTATCAATCTTATTTTTGTAATTGGTACTTAAAAAAATTCATTGCTCTACTAAAGTCATGCTAGTCTCCTATATCCTCTTCTGAATACTTTTAGTGTTTGTGTTTATATTTAGGTATTCAGTACACCTAGAATTTATGTATTTAAAGGAAAATGTATATCCTTTAATAAATTTATTAGATAATAAAAGAAATTGTTAAAAAATAATCATTCAGCTAAAGAGGCATAAAAATTAAAATAAATGTAAAGAAATCTAGAAGGAAGGAATTAATGAAAAGGGCAGAAATTAATAAAAATAGAAATTAACAAATGCTAGAGTTGATCAACAAAATAAAAATTTGATTCCATGAAAGACTAATGAAAAATATGCGAGCTTCTGACAAATTTGATCAAGAAAAGAGAGAATATAAATAAACATCAAGGAGGATTACGTCTAGAGATATGGAGATTCTTTTAAAATTATAAGATAATGGTAAATATAATTTATTCTAGTGAATCTAATTATCTAGATGAAAAGATGATTTTCTAATAAATAACCAGAATACTGTAGAAATAAGGAGAGGGGTGAGTAGGGAATTTCATTTTTTAAATCTATATACTTGTATGGATTTGAATTTTACATCAAGCATGTCATTCTTTTATAAAAATAATATTAAAAAGAAGCCATACTACATTTTTAGGGTTAACTTTGTCACCTAGTATCCAGGAGGAACAATTTGGTGGGTTTAATGTGCCACGAAAACACCTCAGAAGCCAATGTCTTTATTTCCCAGATGAGGACAGAGCAAAGTGGCTGGCTGTGGAGGACATTTGGGGGGCTGTCAGGGCCTTGCCTGCCTATCTCTCAAAGCACAAGACTGATTAGGCTGGTCTCACCACCACTGCTTTAGTTTTCCTTGTATATATAATGTACATATATATGTGTGTGTGTGTGTATATATATATACACACGCACGCAAATACACACACACAAGTTTTTCACTTGTGAAAGACAGCAGAGTTCACCCTCTGCTGTTTCCCTGATATGCACAGCTTGAGCTCCAGTCTCTTAATACAGTGGTCCCTGCTCAGTCCCTCTGAATGGGAGACAGACCTCACAGAGCAATCCTCTAGATACAGCTGTCCTGATGTTCACCCTCTGCTGTTTTTTGTTTGATGTCTTATCAGTGGGGGAAGCAACGTGGTCTTGAGCTACCTTCACATTGTGTTCACTCCGTCTCACTGCATAGAAAGCAAGAATGTTTACTTTATACATGATATCCTTCCAATTTTTTTTTTGAGGTGGATTAGGCAGGAATTATGGTTTCCATTTAGAACATAAGGAATCTTATCTCAGGAAAAAAACTTAATGAGGGTGGAATAGCCAACCATATATCATATATGTTAATTACATACTGCAATTAAATAAAGGCAGCCAGCAAACCACGTTTTCTGTACTTTACCCAACAAGTATTAAGCAGTCATGCAGTTCAGTGATGGCATAGGACTTTGTTTCTTGCTTACCCTAGGGTTCATTTATTAATTTTAGTGTCCCTTTTTCCCCCTCACAGCTAATGCCAAGGCATGTGGCTTTGTAGTGTATCAAAACAACAAGCTTTTCCAATCAAAAACTTTTATAGCTAAATCACATTTTAGTCAAAAAATTATCTCAAGCAAAACTGATGAAAATGTGGAAGATCAGAGCACTTCTGTTGAAATGGTCTTTAGTCCAAGGGTGAGTTTTCCTATTAACAGAAATAATTCAGCCCACTCTTGATTACAAAAGCAGGGACAGTTTGGGCAAAAGAAATTCACAGAACAACTCTTTGAAAGATTCTTTGACAGTATTCACTTTAACTTCTCCCCATCCATATTTTTGTAGACTAGCTAAACCCAAAATTAACTACTTTGAATTTTATAACCTTTTTCCTCTCCTCAATCTGTAATGAAGATGCTATGCTTTGTACATATCTAGTTGATTTCTCATATGCTTATCTTGGCCTATTTGATTTTTTCTACCCAATTAAGCATTTTGAAAAATCAGTTGCCATTGTCTTATCGATTCACAGTACAATGAAAAAGAATTACAGCTTCATTCCTATGCCTGCGTCTATTGGAATTTTTCCCTGAAGGATTGGGACACACATGGCTGTCACAAAGAAGGAGTCATTGATGGATTCTTGCGCTGCCGCTGCAACCATACTACTAACTTTGCGGTATTGATGGTAAGGGTGTACATGGTAATCTCTTTCCTGACAAGAATTTCCTTACATACGATTTTGGTATGTGCTAATTGGAGATAATTTGGGGGGCTAGTTTACATAGACACTCAACTCAGATTAAATGGAAAAACAGGGAATGGAGTTAGAGGACGAAAAAGGGAAGTGCTGGTAAAGGCAAGTAGAATAGAGTTTTTTGCAATGTAGTCTCAGGATAGATGAGTTCAGTACTGTGTATTTAATAATGAGAAGGGAGCCCATGTGCAAAAGAGGAGCTGACGGACTCCACTCAACTAACTCACATGTCAGAAGCATGAAGTTGCTGCAGCCAGAGGTAAGGCTGTGTAGCTGTGTGCTGAAGACAGGTTCAGTACATACATAGCTGTGGGTGGGCAGTTTGAATCAGTTACCCAAAGCTTTTTCCATTGTAATCATCTAAGTTACTAAGTTTATGCCAGAAGATATAAGAGGAAAAGCTCTGTAATTCAACTTGTCCCATAATACCTCTGTGTGTGCCGTTTCACTCCAGTGCTACCCTGTACAAGTAACTGGCAACAGCTCTGGTGTGCAGCTGTTTATACACCTCTGAGATTTCTTGGGCTGACCTTTTTAGGAAGATGGGCTTCTGTTTGTTTCATTTCCAGAAACCTATTATTCTGGTGAAAACAAAAATGTTTGTTTATATACTGGATGGAATGTTTTTATATGCAGTGGAATGGGGAGGGATGTAGAGTGTCTTACCCTTACTAAGGGGCTAATAACACTATGACTCTTCCAAAGAGAAGCAGATGTTTTAATTTTCTAGTAGCTAAGATGTACCCGTATTTGAGAAGCCAATGGAGATCCAGAACGTACTGGTACAACATAGAATATCAAATTATAGAACCTTGCTTTTAAAATATTTTTGAGATAACTATCGTTTTCTTATTTTAATTACCAAATATTTAAAAATTGATTTTGACTATTTATTTTATAACTTGCATTATAGAGAGATCTGCTTTCTCAATCAGAAATGTAAAGATAAAATTTTACCTTTTTTGATATCTTAAGATCATTAGTATTATTGAATAGCTGTGTAAAGCTCAGATTGCTTTACATGTTAAATGATATAGACTATACTGTCATACTTATTTTTCTCCTTTTTTGAAGTCAGACTTTCAGCTACTCTTATAATATCTGAATCTGCCTCAATGCCCACCTACTCATGTTTGTAATTAGTTTTGGGTTGCAAAATTAAAAAAAAAAGCTGATTAGAATTGTATGTAAAATTTAAGAGCAGATAGACTCTGAGTGTATAGATGATTTCTAAGATCTGAAGATATAAGTATTCCATGATTCTTTGTCATCTACTTAGTATACTGCACGTAGGAAGTAATGTGAAATTTTTGTTTTATTATTTTTTAAAACAAAGTTTATTTTATTTTTATTTTTTCCCTACTAAAGCAATACATACTCATTGCATACAGAGTGAGTCTACTTACTCAACAGAAATATACTGATATGGAAAAATGTGTATGATATCTTAAAACAGCAGTTTGAAAATAATTTTATTATGTTAACAAACCCCTGTTTATTTGTGCAAAGAGACATAGATAATATTTGTAAGCATCTATAAAAAGGTCATCTCTGGAGAAGAGTAGGATTTCAAGAGGTAGGGTATGATGTGGGGTAGAGGCAGTAAAGAGGAATGTGTGCTTTTTAAAATTATGTTTCTATATTATTTTCATGTTTTATAAATAAGCATATTCAGCTTTTCTAATTTTAACAATTTGAAAAATTAGAAAGTACAGACAAGCAAAAATAATTATGTACATATATCCTATCCACCCAGTGACCACCATTATTACCTCTCCAGATTTCTAAGAGTATGTACTCATGTGGAATATATTTTTCTATGACTACTTACTAAAAAGCTGGGGTAGATATAGATATATTACATAAAAATTATACCCCCTTTTCCAAAGAAAAATGAACAGCATCATGTGAATATCTTTCCATGTCCATAAAAATATTTCTGCAACTTTATTTTTAGTACATCAGCTTAGATATGCAGATTTTCCCTTGGATTATAGTTACACATAAAAATAATTTAATGGGTAAATAAAGCAACTCTAGCCAATTTAGATCTAACACAAACAACTTTGATTTTAGACATTGAGGAATAGTATATATGTCTTCCCTAACTGAATTAGTTAGGTAACTGTTCTTAAGCCTCTATTTCATGTAAACTGCTTAGAGGTAAGGGGTTGATTTATTTCCTTTTAAAATACCACAGCTTTATATAAAAAAAGACATATCTGGCTATTTTGACCAATATATCTGATTGTTTTAATCAATGTGTCTCTTTATGATATTGACTTTCATAGATATTTCAGAATGGTTATTTTAAAATAATGAGTCAACTTATTTTCCAGAGTTTCAAAAAGGAATATAAATATCCTGAATCACTAGATGTATTTTCCACATTTGGATGTACACTGTCCATTGCTGGTCTGGTTCTCACAATTATATTTCAGGTCAGCACCAGGTAACCTGAAGGGAAGCAGGCTCTTCTCATGAGAGAAATTGCTATCCTGATATTATTTCCTCTCAGCATATTCCCATTAGAATACAGTCTCTTGGAACTGGAAGGGAAATCAGATGTAGTTCAACATACTCATTTTACAAGATACTCAGTCCTGGAGAGACTAAGACATACACACAAATAAATGTATACTTACAAACTGTGGTAAGTGCCTTGGAGGAAAATTACATACCAGGTAATTACAAGTTTGTCACATAAAATTAATGTGGTCCCATAGTTCATCAATGCCACAGTTCCTTAGTGTTGAATAGAAGAATAACTGCCAATCTGCATTGGCAAAGAGAGAAACGTTGCTAATCAGCAAGTTTTTGAGGATAAAAGTAAATTTTAAGCTGTATTAAGGTTTCAAATGGTAAAACTTTTAAAAAAGATTTTGAGAGAGGACCTTCAAGATGGCAGAGGAGTAAGATGTGGAGATCACCTCCCTCCCCACAAATACATCAAAAATACATCTCCATGTGGAACAACTCCTACAGAACACCTACTGAATGCTGGCAGAAGACCTCAGACTTCCCAAAGGCAAGAAACTCCCCCATGTACCTGGGTAGGGCAAAAGAAAAAAGAAAAAACAGAGACAAAAGAATAGGGATGGGACCTGCACCTCTGGGAGGGAGCTGTGAAGGAGGAAAAGCTTCCACACACTAGGAAACCCCTTCACTGGCAGAGATGGGGGGTGGGGGGGGGAAGCTTTGGAGCCACAGGGGAGAGCGCAGCAACAGGGATGCAGAAGGCAAAGCGGAGAGATTCCCACACAGAGGATCAGTGCCGACCAGCACTCACCAGCCCGAGAGGCTTGTCTGGGGAAGATGGGGGCTGGGAGCTGAGGCTCCGGCTTCGGAGGTCAGATCCCAGGGAGAGGACTGGGGTTGGCTGCGTGAACACAGAATGAAGGGGGCTAGTGCTCCACAGCTAGCCTGGAGGGAGTCCAGGAAAAAGTCTGGAACTGCTTAAGAGGCAAGAGACCATTGTTTCCAGGTGCGTGAGGAGAGGGGATTCAGAACACTGCCTAAACAAGCTCCAGAGACAGGCTTGTGCCGTGGCTATCAGCGTGGGCATCAGAGACGGGTATGAAGCACCAAGGCTGCTGCGGCAGCCACCAAGAAGCCTGTGTGCAAGCACAGGTCACTATCCACACCTCCCCTCCCGGGAGCCTGTGCAGCCTGCCACTGCCAGGGTCCCGTGATCCAGGGACAACTTCCCCGGGAGAACACACAGTGCATCTCAGGCTGTTGCAACATCATGTTGCCCTCTGCCGCTGCAGGCTTGCCCGACATTCTGTACCCCTCCCTCCTCCCGGCCTGAGTGAGCCACAGCCCCCTAATCAGCTGCTACTTTAACCCCGTCCTGTCTCAGCAAAGAACAGACACCCTCAGGTGACCTACACACACAGGCAGGGCCAAATCCAAAGCTGAAACCCAGGAGCTGTGCGAACAAAGAAGAGAAAGGGAAATTTCTCCCAGCAGCCTCAGGAACAGTGGATTAAATCTCCACAGTGAACTTGATGTACCCTGCATCTGTGGAATACCTGAATAGACAACAAATCATCCCAAAATTGAGGCGGTGGACTTTGAGAGTAACTGTAGACTTGGGGTTTGCTTTCTGCATCTAATTTGTTTCTGGTTTTATGTTTATCTTAGTTTAGTATTTAGAGCTTATTATCTTGGTAGATTTGTTTATTGATTTGGTTGCTCTCTCTTTTTTATAATATATATATATTTTTTCCTTTTTCTCTTTTTGTGTGTGTGTATGCGTATGCTTCTTTGTGTGATTTTGTCTGTATAGCTTTGCTTTTACCATTTGTCCTAGGGTTCTGTCTGTCCTTTTTTAAATTATTATTATTATACTTTATAGCACTTGTTATCATTGGTGGATTTGTTTATTGGCTTGGATGCCCTCTTCTTTCTTTTTTTAATTACTTTTTTATTTTTAATAATATTTTTAAATTTTTATTTTAATAACTTTATTTTATTTATTTATTTATTTCCTTTTTATTTCTCCCTTTTCTTCTGAGCTGTGTGGCTGACAGGGTCTTGGTGCTCCAGCCAGGTGTCAGGCCTGTGCCTCTAAGGTGAGAGAGCTGAGTTCAGGACATTGGACCACCAGAGACCTCCTGGCCCTACTTAATATCAAATGGGGAAAGCTCTCCCAGAGATATCCATCTCAGTGCTAAGACCCAGCTCCACTCAATGACCAGCAAGCTACAGTGCTGGACACCCCATACCAAACAGCAAGACAGGAACACAACCCCACCCATTAGCAAAGAGCCTGCCTAAAATCATAATAAGTTCACAGACACCCCAAACCACACCACTGGACGCGGTCCTGCCCACCAGAAAGGCAAGATCCAGCCTCATCCACCGGAACACAGGTACCAGTCCCCTCCACCAGGAAGCCTATAAAACCCACTGAACCAAACTTACCCACTGGGGGCACACACAAAAAAAACGGGAACTATGAACCTGCAGCCTGCAAAAAGGTGACCCCAAAACGCAGTAAGTTAAGCAAAATGAGAAGGCAGAGAAATACACAGCAGATGAAGGAGCAAGGTAAAAACCCACCAGACCAAACAAATGAAGAGGAAATAGGCAGTCTACCTGAAAAAGAAGTCAAATTAATGATAGTAAAGATGATCCAAAATCTTGGAAATAGAATGGAGGAAATACAAGAAACGTTTAACAAGGACCTAGAAGAACTAAGGAGCAAACAAACAATGATGAACGACACAATAAATGAAACTAAAAATTCTCTAGAAGGAATCAATAGCAGAATAACTGGGGCAGAAGAATGGGTAAGTGACATGGAAGACAAAATAGTGGAAATTGCTACTGCAGAGCAGAATAAAGAAAAAAGAATGAAAAGACTTGAGCACAGTCGCAGAGACCTCTGGGACAACATTAAATGTACCATCATTCGAATTATAGGGGTCCCAGAAGAAGAGAAAAAGAAAGGGACTGAGAAAATATTTGAAGAGATTATCGTTGAAAACTTCTCTAATATGGGAAAAGAAATAGTCAATCAAGTCCAGGAAGCACAGAGAGTCCCATACAAGATAAATCCAAGGAGAAACACGCCAAGACACATATTAATCAAACTATCAAAAATTAAATACAAAGAAAAAATATTAAAAGCAGCAAGGGAAAAACACCAAATAACATGCAAGGGAATCCCCATAAGGTTAACAGCTGATTTCTCAGCAGAAACTCTGCAAGCCAGAAGGGAGTGACAGGACATATTTAAAGTGATGAAAGGGAAAAACCTACAACTAAGATTCCTCTACCCAGCAAAGATCTCATTCAGATTCAAAGGAGAAATTAAAACCTTTAGAGACAAGCAAAAGTTAAGAAAATTCAGCACCACAAAACCAGCTTTACAACAAATGCTAAAGGAACTTCTCTAAGCAGGAAACACAAGAGAAGGAAAAGACCTACAATAACAAACCCAAAACAATCAAGAAAATGGTTAATAGGAACATACATATCGATAATTACCTTGAATGTAAGTGGATTAAATGCTCCAACCAAAAGACATAGACTGGCTAAATGGATACAAAAACAAGACCTGTATATATGCTGTCTACAAGAGACCCACTTCAGACCTAGGGACACATACAGATTGAAAGTGAGGGGATGGAAAAAGATATTCCTTGCAAATGGAAATCAAAAGAAAGCTGGAGTAGCAATTCTCATATCAGGCAAAATAGACTTTAAAATAAAGACTATTACAAGAGACAAAGAAGGACACTACAAAATGATCAAGGATCAATCCAAGAAAAAGATATAACAATTGTAAATATATATGCACCCAACATAGGAGCACCTCAATACATAAGGCAAATGCTAACAGCCATAAACGGGGAAATCAACAGTAACACAGTAATATTCGGGGACTTTAACACCCCACTTTTACCAATGGACGGATCATCCAAAATGAAAATAAATAAGGAAACACAAGCTTTAAATGATACATTAAATAAGATGGACTTAGTTGACATTTATAGGACATTCTATCCAAAAACAACAGAATACACTTTCTTCTCAAGTGGTCATGGAACATTCTCCAGGATAGATCATATCTTGGGTCACAAATCAAGCCTTGGTAAATTTAAGAAAATTGAAGTCGTATCAAGTATCTTTTCTGACCACAATGCTATGAGACTAGATATCAATTACAGGAAAAAATCTGTAAAATACAAACACATGGAGGCCAAACAATACACTACTAAATAACCAAGAGATCACTGAAGAAATCAAAGAACAAATCAAAAAATACCTAGAAACAAATGACAATGAAAACACCACTACCCAAAACCTATGGGATGCAGCAAAAGCCATTCTAAGAGGGACGTTTACACCAATACAATCCTACCTCAAGAAACAAGAAACATCTCGGACTTCCCTAGTGGCACAGTGGTTAAGAATCTGCCTGCCGGTGCAGGGGACGTGGGTTAGAGCCCTAGTCTGGGAGGATCCCACATACCGTGGAGCAGCTAAGCCTGTGTGCCACAACTACTGAGCCTGCGCTCTAGAGCCCGCGAGCCACAACTACTGAGCCTGCATGCCATAACTGCCAAAGCTTGAGTGCCTAGAGCTGGTGCTCCACAACAAGAGAAGCCACCGCAATGAGAAGCCTGTGCACCGCAACAAAGAATAGCCCCTGCTTGCCACAACTAGAGCTAGCCCATGTGCAACAACGAAGACACAACATAGCCAAAAAAAAAGAGAAGAAACAAGAAACATCTCAGAAAACACCCTAACCTTACACCTAAAGCAAATAGAGAAAGAAAAACAAAAAACCCCTAAAGTTAGCAGAAGGAAAGAAATCATAAAGATCAGATCAGAAATAAAAGAAAAAGAAATGAATGAAATGATAGCAAAGATCAGTAAAACTACAAGCTGGTTCTTTGAGAAGATAAACAAAATTGATAAGCAATTTGCCAAACTCATCAAGAAAAAAAGGGAGAAGACTCAAATCAATAGAATTAGAAATGAAAAAGGAGAAGTAACAACTGACACTGCAGAATTACACAGAATCATGAGAGATTACTACAAGCAACTATATGCCAATAAAATGGACAACCTGGAAGAAATGGACAAATTCTTAGAAAAGCACAACCTTCTGAGACTGAACCAGGAAGAAATAGAGAATATAAACAGACCAATCAGAAGCCCTGAAATTGAAACTGTGATTAAAAATCTTCCAACAAACAAAAGCCCAGGACCAGATGGCTTCACAGGTGAATTCTATCAAACATTTAGAGAAGAGCTAACACCTATCCTTCTCAACTCTTCCAAAATATAGCAGAGAGAAGAACACTCCCAAACTCATTCTACAAGGCCACCATCACCCAGATACCAAAACAAGACAAAGATGTCACAAAAGAAGAAAACTACCAGCCAATATCACTGATGAACATAGCTGCAAAAATCCTCAACAAAATACTAGCAAACAGAATCCAGCAGCACATTAAAAGGATCATACACCATGATCAAGTGGGGTTTATCCCAGGAATGCAAGGATTCTTCAATATATGCAAATCAATCAATGTGATACACCATATCAACAAATTGAAGGAGAAAAACCATATGATCATCTCAATACATGCAGAAAATGCTTTCAACAAAATTCAACACCCATTTATGATAAAAACCCTCCAGACAGTAGGCATAGAGGGAACTTACCTCAACATAATAAAGGCTATATATGACAAACCCACAGCCAACATCGTTCTCAATGGTGAAAAACTGAAACCATTTCCTCTAAGATCAGGAACAAGACAAGGTTGCCCACTCTCACCACTGTTATTCAACATAGTTTTGGAAGTTTTAGCCACAGCAATCAGAGAACAAAAAGAAATAAAAGAAATACAAATTGGAAAAGAAGAAGTAAAGCTGTCACTGTTTGCAGATGAGATGATACTATACATAGAGAATCCTAAAGATGCTACCAGAAAACTACTAGAGCTAATCAATGAGTTTGGTAAAGTAGCAGGATACAAAATTAATGCACAGAAATCTCTTGCATTCCTGTACACTAATGATGAAAAATCTGAAAGAGAAATTAAGGAAACACTACCATTTACCATTGCCACAAAAAGAATAAAATACCTAGGAATAAACCTACCTATGGAGACAAAAGACCCATATGCAGAAAACTATAAGACACTGATGAAAGAAATTAAAGATGATACAAACAGATGGAGAGCTATACCATGTTCTTGGATTGGAAGAATCAACATTGTGAAAATGACTATACTACCCAAAGCAATCTACAGATTCAATGCAATCCCTATCAAACTACCAATGGCATTTTTCACAGAATTAGAACAAAGAATTTCACAATTTGTATGGAAACACAAAAGACCCTGAATAGCCAAAGGAATCTTGAGAAAGAAAAACAGAGCTGGAGGAATCAGGCTCCCTGACTTTAGACTACACTACAAAGCTACAGTAGTCAAGACAGTACTGGGAGAAAAACAGAAATATAGATCAATGGAATGGGATAGAAAGCCCAGAGATAAACCCACGCACATATGGTCACCTTATCTCTGATAAAGGAGGCAAGAATATACAATGGAGAAAAGACAGCCTCTTCAATAAGTGGTGCTGGGAAAACTGGACAGCTACATGTAAAAGAATGAATTTAGAACACTCCCTAACACCATACACAAAAATAAACTCAAAATGGATTAAAGACCTAAATGTAAGGCCAGACACTATAAAACTCTTAGAGGAAAACATAGGCTGAATGCTCTATGACATAAATCACAGCAAGATCCTTTTTGACCCACCTCTTAGAGAAGTGGAAATAGAAACAAAAATAAACAAATGGGACCTAATGAAACTTAAAAGCTTCTGCACAGCAAAGGAAACCATAAACAAGACAAAAAGACAACCCTTAGAATGGGAGAAAATATTTGCAAACGAAGCAACTGACAAAGGATTAATCTCCAGAATTTACAAGCAGCTCATGCAGCTCAATATAAAAAAACAAACAACCCAATCCAAAAATGGGCAGAAAACCTAAACAGACATTTCTCCAAAGAAGATATACAGATGGCCAACAAACACATGAAAGGATGCTTAACATCACTAATCATTAGAGAAATGGAAATCAAAACTACAGTGAGGTATCACCTCACACCGGTTAGAATGGGCATCATCAGAAAATCTACAAACAATGAATGCTGGAGAGGGTGTGGAGAAAAGGTAACCCTCTTGCACTGTTGGTGGGAACGTAAATTGATATAGCCACTATGGAGAACAGTATGGAGGTTCCTTAAAAAACAAAAATAGAACTACCATATGACCCAGCAATCCCACTACTGGGCATATACCCTGAGAAAACCATAATTCAAAAAGAATCATGTACCACAATGTTCATTGCAGCTCTATTTACAATAGCCAGGACATGGAAGCCACCTAAGTGTCCATCGACAAATGAATGGATAAAGAAGATGTGGCACATATATACAATGGAATATTACTCAGCCATAAAATGAAACGAAATTGAGTCATTTGTAGTGAGGTGGATGGACCTAGAATCTGTCATACAGAGTGAAGTAAGTCAGAAAGAGAAAAACAAATACCGTATGCTAACACATGTATATGGAAACTAAAGAAAAAAATGTATTCTCACCTGGTTTTTCCTTGCAAACTCAAGGTGTATCACAATGCTTCTTTCCTTCAGAATTATTTCTCTCTAATAAATTCCTTCACAACTGTTTTCTCAGATGTGTAGATTCAGGAATTTTTTGTTCTAAAGGTATTGCCATTTAAACATTTTTTCCTGAAGTTTTATTGAAAAAAATTAAAAGTCTATAGAAATGTTGAAAGAGACTAAGTGAACACCCAAATACCCTTCACCTGGATTCACCAGTTGTTAATATTTTGCTTTCTCTCTTTTCCTATTTTTTCCTGATATTTTGAAAGTAAGTTGTAAACACCATGACTGTCATCTCCAAATTCTTCAAGCATGTATGCATCTCCTAAAAACAAGGGCACTCCTACATAGTATAATATTATTATCCTCACTCAGAATATTTAACTCAAGAATTTAGCATTAATATGTTTTCATGTTAATGTCCTTATTCAAATTTCTCCAGCTGTTCCAATTATGTCCATTTTAGCTGTTCCCCACCCCCCCCAATTTATTTAGTAATTGTGTCTCTTTAGTTGTCTTTAGCCTAGAATAATTCCTCTGCTTTTTAAATTTGTTTGTTTTGGTCTTTCATGACATTAAAACATTTGAAGTGTTCAGGTTAGTTATTTTATAGAAGGTAGAATATTCTACAATATAAAATTTCTCTGAAATTTTCCAATGATTAGATACAGGTTACATTTTTTTGATGAGAATTCTAATAAGTCTTTTTCATTGTGGCACAGCAAGAAGTGCATGATGTCAGTTTGTCCCGTTTTTGCTGTGTCATTTGCTTCCTTGTTTAAAGTAGTGTCTGGTAGATTTCTATACTGTAAAGTCTCAATTTTTCCCTTTGTAAATAATAGGCAATCCATGCAGTGAAACTTTGGGACTGTGTGAATATTCTGTTCCCCAACTTTTACTCAGTGGTTTTGGTATTCACTGATGATCCTAACTAGTATATATGATTACATTGGTGGGTGAATGATGGTCTCTAATCTATAATTCCTTCTATATTTAGTCACTATATTACTTTGGAAAGAAGTGTACTCTCCAGTGCAGCTGCAGGGAGTCCTTTCATGTTGTTTTTTCATGTCCGTGTCAGTCTATAAGCATTTCCTTATGTAAGGCACAGCAAGATGGTCCAGGTACATCTTTCACTTCTTCTGCCCCATACTTAGAATAAGCCATTTGTCCAAAGAGCCAGAATTATTTTTGATTCTTTTCTTTACCTTTCACACTTAATGAGTCTCTTGCCCTTCGTTTAAAATTTTTACATTGAGTGTTTACTATGTGCCAAGCAACATGTGAGGAGGTAAATACAAAACTATGAACAAGACATATAAACTCCCCTCTCCCTTGGAATTTACATTCTCGGGGGGAAGACAGACGTTGTACAAATATATACAGAAATAAATATATAATTACAAATTGTGGTAAGTGCCTTGAAGCAAAATTACATGCCATGTAATTATGTCTGTCATGTAAAGTGAAATGGCTCTTATATCTGTCTTTTCATTTATAAAGACACTTGAACAGACAGTTATTTGGTTCCATGTGAATAAGTTGTGGTAGCTGTGTAACTATTGGTTTGGCCAAAAAGTTCGTCTGGGTTTTTCTGTAAGATGGCACGGAAAAACCAGAATGAACTTTTTGGCCAACCCGATAGTTTCTTTGCCTAAAATCTCACTCCTTCCAATTGTCATCATATTTTTGTGTGTGTGTGTGTCCTCTATCAGCTTGTTTTTAGCAGTTTTGCTGTCATAGATAACATATATATTATATATTTCTGTGCATATAATAAAAATGCACAGAATATAGTAATATACAGAAGACCCGTTTGAAAATAGCCTATTTGAAAATAGCTTGTTCTCTCTGTAGATAATTTATGTTTGAAATTGGAGAAAAATTAAAAACGAACTTTACTTTTATATAAATGGATTCTTTTGAATGCTTTTTGCATTTCTGCTCTTTAAATCTTTCAGAAGACTTAAAATAAAATTTTGAATTATCCGGAAAATCTCAACTAAAATATCACGAGGATGGACAGAGTTCTGTTTTAATATAAGCTTTTCATTCAGTGTGGGAATCCAAAGACTAAGAAGGACCATGGTGGAATGTTATGGTAGGACCATAAAGGATATATAATTAGCAAACAGATTTGTTTATCAAATTCTGAGACATTAGAAATAGAGAAGTTCTTGAAGATGTTAGAACTTTAAGCACATTAATAGTGAAGTATTTATTTCAAGAGGCCTTATAATCTGAAAAATTCATAAGGATCTAGATGGTAGTGAATGGAAATTTTATAACTTTCTTTAATACTGGCCTGTATACCATAATATACAGAGACCTGTGATATGTCGTGAGTTTCAAAGAGAACTTGGTTCTACACCCACAAATTATATCTTCAGATGAAGGAACGGTCCTTGGGCATGTTTTACATTAGAAGACCTTGTTGTGGGCCATAGAAGTATAAACATATTGTGGATGCTAAGCATCACTGTCTGATGGATAAGTTGGCCCTGGCTGCCAGGCCTTCTGCTGCATTCTGTTGGTTATATCAAGTCACTGGACAGCCCTGGAGGGGGCTACACTGGGCATAAACTCCAGGAAGTAGAGTTCACAGGAGGGCATCTCTGGAAAACATCTATCACCTTGGATTAAAAGACAGGTTCAAGAAAGGAGGTATCAACATGTTTTCTCAAACTCACTTTGTGAGAATCAGGTAAGAAGAGAGAATGTTTGTCTGGTGTAGTTGGGAAGGTCCGTTTACCAGCTGGCCCACTGGGCTATGAGCTAGATTTACAGTGGGTAATAATATTCTTTTGTTCCCTCATGATTTCACTGGAGTTTATTTTTTGTAGTTGTTTTGTTTATTAATTATATTTATTTATTTATCTTCAGGAAAGTCAGAAAAACCTCAGTAACCTGGGTATTGGTCAATCTGTGCACATAAATGTTGATTTTCAACCTCCTTTTTGTGTTTGGAATCGAAAACTCCAATAAGAACTTAAAGACAAGTCATAGTGACACTGATAATACTGACTTCAGTAATAATGAAATGTCCAGACAAGACACCGTTGTCATCTTGAATCCCACATGCACTGCGATTGCTATCTTGCTGCACTATTTTGTGTTAGTGACATTTACCTGGATGGGACTCAGTGCTGCCCAGCTCTATTTCCTTCTTATTAGGACCATGAAGCCTCTTCCTCAGCATTTCATTCTTTTCATCTCTTTAATTGGATGGGGTAAGTGTTTGCTTCTCCACTTACTCAGGAATTTAATTTTGTTGAAATCATTTAATTTAAGCAAACACCTATTGAGGACCTAATAGTACAAGGCCTTGTGGTAGGGGCGATGGAAAATCCAGCAATCACTAAGAGTGCCTTCTGTCTAGTGAAGGAGTGTCTTCTCCTGTGAAGAAGGCAGATGTGATCAAGACAGCTATAATAGATACATCATGAGCTAACTTCAAGATGTTCATTTCCTTTAACATCACTATTTATTTGACTTGAGATTTAGGCCACATATAAACTTCTTAGCTACTTTATTTTTTTTTTGTAAATTAACTATATTTCTTTTTTTTGAATTTTATTTTATTGTTTTGAACACAGAAGCTTCTTATTAGTTATCTATTTTATACATATTAGTGTATATATGTCAATCCCAATCTCCCAATTCATCTCACCACCCCCCGACCCTGCTTTTCCTAGCTACTTTAAAAGAAATGTTTCAAGACAATCAGAGTGACTCTTTTAAGAAAAATAATTTGAAAAATTTAATGAGTTCTAGCAAGGAGAGTTGTTTTAGTGTTATCTAAATTTAAATTTATTCAAGTGAAAGAGGAATTAGACCATTTAAGAGTGGAAATTCTGGTAAGAGTTACGAAGAAATCAGAAATAGTATAGGATTGATATGTGTAGCCAACACTGATAGGGAAAGGAAAACACAGAAAAACTATGTGCACTGTTGACCTACATCTGTAGGATCATTTAGTACATTGTCTATAGTGGAAAGAACAATGCATCCTGAAAAAGGTCAGGTGTATAATTCATTCATGTTCCTTTATAATTAATCCCAGTCTTGGGTAAATTATTAATTCTGTGACTCTCTATCACATAAGGGTCCCGGCTATAGTGGTAGCTGTGACAGTGGGAATTATTTATTCTCAGAATGGGAATAATTCACAGTGGGAGTTAGACTACCGGCGAGAGGAAATGTAAGTTTATATTTTTTTAAATGTCCATTTCTTTGATATGAGTGTAACTATTCAATGACACTGAGTCCAAGTGTCACTGTAATATGCATCTCACTTTATAATTGTCATATTATAACTGTGTATTTCAAATTCTCAAAGAACACATTATATTTTAAATATAGTGACATGAAAATTTCCTATGATAAACCCTTTCGTAAAGCAAGTAATTGTCTTCTAAATTTATAAATGTGAACTTTTTTAATATTAAATTTGTCTTCTTTGATTAAGTCTGAAAATCACAGGACACAGGAAGTGTGATCCTTAGTAACCCCTTATCTTAGTTTTCTCATCTAGAAAATGGGAATAACAATAATAGTAATACCTGCTCTGGGGTTACTATGAAAGGTCAAGCATGTGTGAAAACATTTTCACACTTGAAACTGTTTGAAGCGCAGTATCCATGAAAGTGCTTGAAGAGCACTATCCATGCTTATGAACCAATTCTATGTTGATATGATTATAATGAGTATTTCATGATGATTTATCACACATAAATTCTCCCTGTGACTCCAGCGTGAAAAATTAACTGTCAATAATGGAAGTACCTGAATGCATGGTATATGCCTTCCATGTGGGGAGAGTAAGAAAGCGGGGCTGAACTCTATGTGTATTTCTGCTACCAAATGGCAACTGCTCTTTAATTTATCTTCCCTTCTTATTTTATAAATTCAACCATTCTGATCCCTGGATTCCGCCTTAAGTCCCAAACCAACTCAAATCAAAACAAAACTCTTGGAAATGTGCAAGTATACCCAAGGGAAGGCTGTGGTGTCAGAGTGCTTACCTATTTCCAGGGCTGACCGTGACCAAGTGTAGAATGGGGAGCTAACTGCCTGGCTTGATTTTAGGAGCCATATACTCTAGGCACTATTTTCTCTGTTTAATTGGGATTAAATATCTTTTAATGAGTTTTAAAATTTTAATTGCACAATTAGATATCAGGAGTAAAATGCAAATATCTCATGGGAGAGGTAATTCACCTCAAATTGCATTATTATTAATTTCCTATCCTAACCCAGCCACAGGGCTAGACCTACTCCTACAGAAGTCTTCAGTAGAAAGAAGCCTGCTGTCTTACATTTATTCACACCAAGATGTAAATAATTGAGAGCAGATTCTTTCCTGAGTACAGTATTAGATGTTAGGGAAGACACTAGGCAACTGATAATAAGAGTTGGGAAGAGGGGAAAGAATGTGTAACATGAATATCAGCTACATCTTGGACCCTTATCCCCCACTTTCCACCCTATACACACACATCAAGGCTCACATTTCTTCAGGATATATTTAGAAAGAGGAGGGACTTTTTTGGGTTTTCTTGAGTTATCTTCCCAGAAGTTGCTCCTCAATATATCATACTCCCTGTCCCCCCACCATGGCTCCCAGTTCTGCCAGTCACACCCGAAACCCCTAACCCAGTTCCCTTGATGTACTGCTATCTCTGCCAGGACCCAATTAAGGGGCGACTGCAGGGCAGGCCACACTCCTATTTAGTGCTCTATCCCCCAAATCTCTGTCCCACCATATAGGCTGTTTCAGACTTCCCTGAAGGGTTGAGGTAACCATTGGGAAATTATAATGCATGAGGAAGAATTTTCTGGAAGCATATGCTATATCTTCTACAGCTGTCTTTTCCCATGTTTCATGACAAAATCACCAAGGAGTTAAACGCTTCATCTGAGGTTCACCTATGATGCTCTCCAGACCTCAGGTTCATAGCTGTTTGTCAGATGCAGCCTTGACCTTGTGACTCTCCAATCTCAATTCTAGAAATCCCACTCCTACAAGGGTTAGTCTGCATGGAGGATCCATCTGTCTCCTCAGCAGTCTATTTTTCAAAATCTGGGTGATTAGATTCAGAATAACTAAGGGAGAGGCTCATGAGAACAAATCCAGCGTGACTATCTCTCCAAGCAATACAAAGGATGGAGGAGGTGAGGAGGTGTCCCTTCCTAGTGCACACCTCCTCATGGCCACAGGCATCCAAGCCTGTTTCCCATCCAGGTCTCCCCATCTGTGTGAGGTAACTGAGGAACCTTACAGACATTTGTATGCATACACACACAGATCTATAGTACAAATAGTAATACTTAGAAATTGTGTTGTCTAAAGTTTAAATAACTCATACAGATAAAGACAAATATTTGTCTAAATTGTTTCATAATTTGCAAGTCTGTCTTTATCTGATAGAGTTAGATATGCATTTTCTTTCTCTATCCTGTCCTCCCCTTTTAAACTGCTGAGAAATCAGCTCTTAACCTTATGGGGGTTCCCTTGTATGTTGTTTGTCATTTTTCCCTTGCTGCTTTCAATAATTTTTCTTTGTCTTTAATTTTTGCCAGTTTGATTAATGTGTGTCTCGGCATGTTTCTCCTTGGGTTTATCCTGTATGGGAGTCTCTGCGCTTCCTGGACTTGGGTGGCTATTTCCTTTCCCATGTTAGGGAAGTTTTCGACTATAATCTTTTCAAATATTTTCTCTGGTCCTTTCTCTCTCTCTTCTCCTGGGACCCCTATAATATGAATGTTGGTGCGTTTGTTGTCCCAGAGATCTCTTACGCTGTCTTCATTTCTTTTCATTCTTTTTTCTTTATTCTGTTCTGCGGCAGTGATTTCCACCATTCTGTCTTCCAGGTCACTAATCCGTTCTTCTGTCTCAGTTATTCTGCTATTGATTCCTTCTAGTGTATTTTTCAATTCAGTTATTGTATTGTTCATCTCTGTTTGTTTGTTCTTAAATTCTTCTAGGTTTTGTTAAACGTTTCTTGCATTTCCTCGATTCTTTCCTCCATCCTTTTTCGGAGGTCCTGGATCATCTTCACTATCATTATTCTGAATTCTTTTTCTGGAAGGTTGCCTATCTCCACTTCATTTAGTTGCTGTTCTGGGGTTTTATCTTGTTCCTTCATCTAGGACATAATCCTCTGCCTTTTCATTTTGTCTGTCTTTCTGTGATTGTGGTTTTTGTTCTGCAGGCTGCAGGATTGTAGTTCTTCTTGCTTCTGCTGTCTGCCCTCTGGTGGATGAGGCTATCTAAGAGGCTTGTGCAAGCTTCGTGATGGGAGGGACTGGTGGTAGGTAGAGCTGGGTGTTGCTCTGGTGGGCAGAGCTCAGTAAAACTTTAATCCATTTGTCTGCTGAAGGGTGGGGCTGTGTTCTCTCCCTGTTGGTCATTTGGCCTGAGGCGACCCAGCACTGGAGCCTACAGGCTCTTTGGTGGGGCTAATGGTGGACTTTGGGAGGGCTCACACCAAGGAGTACTTCCCAGAACTTCTACTGCCAGTGTCCTTGTCCCCATGGGGAGCCACAGCCACCCCCTGCCTTTGCAGGAGACCCTCCAACACTAGCAGGTAGGTTGGTTCAGTCTCCTATGGAGTCACTGCTCCTTCCCCCTGGGTCCTGGTGTGTACAAGATTTTGTGTGTGCCCTCCAAGAGTGAAGTCTCTGTTTCCCACAGTCCTGTTGAAGTCCTGTAGTCAAATCCTGCCTGACTGCAAAGTCCAATTCTCTGGGGATTCCTCCTCCCATTGCTGGACCCCCAGGTTGGGAAGCCTGATGTGGAGCTCAGAACCTTCACTCCAGTGGGTGGACTTCTGTGGTATAATTGTTCTCCAGTTTGTGAGTAGCCCACGCAATGGTTATGGGATTTGATTTTATTGTGATTGTGCCCCTCCTATCATCTTATTGTGGCTTCTCCTTTGTCTTTGGATGTGGGGTATCTTTTTTGGTGAGTTCCAGTGTTTTCCTGTAGATGATTGTTCAGCAGTTCGTTGTGATTCTGGTGCTCTTGCAAGAAGGAGTGAGTGCACCTCCTTCTACTCCACCACCTTGAACCAATCTCCTCCTTTTCATTTTTAAAATTCATTACAGAGATCTGAAATCATCCCAATTTCCTTCTAGGTCATTCAGATTAGAAATATGATTTCTAATAATTTAAATTGTAACAACATTCCAATGCAAAACAGCTTAGAAATCCTTTGGCATGTATAATAATGGTGTTTACCTACAAGGGACAGAAAACAGACATTAATTGATTGCCAAATATATACCAGGGCTTCTCACATTATTTTGTTAATACCCTACTGCCTACCTGATACCTTCACTTGGCTGGACAAGTGATGGGACGTCTCCTGGTCTTCCCTCCCAAACCTGTTCTTCTCATCATCTTCCCCAACTCAGTTGACAGTAATTCCATCCTTCCAGATACTCAAGCCAAAGATTTGGAGTCACTCTTAACTCTCCTATATCTCCCATCTAACCTATCAATAAATCCTTTTGCTTTACTTTTAAAAAATATATATATTTATTTATTTGGCTGCGCTGGGTCTTAGTTGCAGCACGCGGGATCTTCACTGTGGCATGAGTGATCTTAGTTGAATCTTTAGTTGCCACATGCAGGCTTTTAGTCATGGCATGTGGAATCTAGTTTCCTGACGAGGGATCGAACCCAGGCCCCCTACATTGGGAGCGTGGAGTCTTAACCACTGGACCACCAGGGAAGTCCCCTTTTGTTTTACTTTTAAACATATCTAGAATCAGACTATTTCTCAACATCTCCTCTCCCTGGTTCCAAGCCACCTGATTGTTGCAGTAGACCCCTAGCTGATCTCCTCCTTTGGCATGTGCTCTTCTTTTATCCCTGCATCTAGCTAAAGTAATACTTTTAAAACTAAAGACAGAGCATGTTAAGTTTCTCCTTCTTGCCAAGAGTACATGCAGTCACCTATAAAGCCCTGACATAATTTGCATCTTTTTACTAATCCCATCTACTTACATACTCTGTTCTAGCCACACTGGCCTCTTTGCTTAAGCTCTCAACTCAGAGCCTTTGCACTTGCTGTTCCCTCTGCCTAGAACACCCTTCCCCCTCATCTACTTCAGATCAAATATTTTTTTCCATAAGGATTTTCCTGACCACTCTATTTAAAATGAAACATTTCCTCCCCTGGTCCCCCAGGCATACACACAGACACACAGACACACATATACATATACATAGTAATACCTACCCTCATTACCTGCTTTATTTTTCTTCACAGCACTTGTTAACTTCTGTTATGGTATATATCTTATTAATTCATTAGTTTTATTTATTTTCTGCATTAGAATAAATTCACTAAAGAAAGGCATTTTGGTTTTTCATTCACTGCTAATATCTTGGTATCTAGAACAATGTCTGGCACATAGCATGTACTCTGTAAATGCTTATTAAATGAATGAATTTATTCTTACAACAATGCCAGGAGATGATTACTACACTTCACAGATGAGAAAAAAAATACCACCAAAACTACCACCAACAATAACAAAAAGACAAAAACAAAAACAGACGCAATGAGGTTAAAGAACTATTCAAATATTTTTTAAACATTAAACTTTAAAAAATGCCTATTAATAAGAGACAGTTTAAATAATTTATGGTATAATGAAATAATGGAATAATATGCAGCCATAAAAAATCATAAGGATAATCTTTATATTCTGATATGGAATGATCTCCAAGATGTGTTTTTAAGTAAGGTATAGAAGTATCATGTTATCCTTTGCTTCAAAATCAGGAAAAAATATACATTTGCTGGTGTATGCATAGTCTAAATCTGGAAGAATACACAAGAAACATTGAATACCGCCGGAGATAAAAACTAGGTGAGTAGGGATAGTTGTAGGAGGGGTCTTGTCTCTCTATGATGATTTGTACCTTTAAAATTTTGAGCCATCTGAGTGTGCTACATAGTCAAAAAGAAAATTAAACAGTAACTTAACTAAAGTCAGAAACCTAGTAAGTGACAGACAGTGACATTTATATTCAGGACTGCCTAACTCAAAAGCCCACTTTCTTTCCGCTAGCCCATACTGTCTCACAGAGAAATTTGGCAGAATCAGTGCATTTAATTTTTCTACTTGGTTGAATTCTTGAAAATCATCTCCAATATATAGAAGGCAAAGAGATATTGACTTTTAGCAAGTCTTTCAGTCGAGTGAATGTCAATGGTGTGAACAGCATAGAGAAGAGTGTATACCTTTCTTTCTGCTGAAATCATTTCTTTTCTCTGCTTTCTTAGTCTGCTGAAATCATTTCTTTTCTCTGCTTTCTTAGTCTGCTGAAATCATTTCTTTTCTCTCCACAGCTGCTGGCTGGCAACTCAAGAAAGCAGTGGTTTGATAACAAGTCCATTGTTGCGGTCATTCATCATACCTGTGACCATTATCCTCATCAGCAATGTTGTTATATTTATTGTCATTGTAGTCAAAGTGCTGTGGAAGAATAATCAGAATCTGAAGAGGTAAGATTCCCAATGAATCAGAAGCTGGAAGGCATGGCTCATCTAGTACTAAATATAGCACAGGAATACATCCACAGCTCCTAGAAGAGTTTTCAGATTTGGGGGAAATGGCAAGGATATGTGGTTTGCAGGACAGATTTTCTCTTAAACTTTGTCTCAGAAGGTGGATCTTCTCATCTTCCAACATCAAGACTACAATGTGAGTCTATTGCATTACCTAAGATACTTTTGTGCTGTATGAGCCCAACTAAAAACCCAACCCAAAGACATCAAGAAAAAACATTTATCCCCCAATCCCAAATATTCATGAAATCAGATTCGAATAATTAAAAATATGAGAGGGTTGTGAGTAGATGCTGGCAACTGTATTTTCATTTTAGAAACTAGTAACTGTAGGTTATATTTTACATGTGTTACCTGAATCACATAATAGCTTTAAATTTTTAAAAACTAGTTGCAAACATATAAAAATTGGAACATCGGGCAACATTGGGCCCACATTCCCTGCAGATGGGGCGTGTGCTCTCTGGTTTATCAGTTCCCATGTGAACTGCTTCTTTCCTCTCTGTAACTTTTCTGACCCCAATAAGCATTTTCATTGTCATCACTAATATACAGAAAGAGCTTTCAGTTGGAGAGACAAAGAACAGAAACTATTAAACACATACACTCCCGCCAACTCCACATCCCACAGCATGAATTGGTTAGAACACAGTGTTAATGAGGCTGTGAATTCAGGCTTAATTCTACAAGACTCTTCTTAACCCAAGTAGACTTACTGTAAGTACATCTGTGAACTTTGTTGGTCGCCATATAGATCCATTTTGAATGAACAGATGGGTGAAAACAGCCATCATTAGTGGGAATGTAATCTTAAACGTGTACTTTACCAATCAAGAGTATCATCTTTCCTATATGGATGATAACCCATATTGAGGGGAAATGTGGAGAAAAGACTATCACTGATAATCATTCAAACCTATGTTTTCTTAACAATGCAGAAGAACCTTGGTGAAGTCTTGTTAGCCTAATTGTAAGTTAAGTTATATTTCTTTTATACAAAGCAATATCATTTTGGCCACAGACATCAAAAAAATTTGTAATGTTTCAAAATTTTGACTGGTAGCTCATGGTTCTTAAATTAGCTTAGTTACAGTGAAGAGCAGGTTACAATTTAATTGTTTAACAAATTTTCTTCTATGTATCAGTTAGCTTTTGCTGTATAACAAATTACCCCCAAATTCAATGGCTTAGAATGATAAATATTTATTACTTGTCATAAGTTTGAGTGTTGATCATGTAGTTGTTTTGGTTTTGGCTGGCTTGAATGCTGGTAGATAATTTAGGATGAATCACTTTCATGTCTGATGGTTGGTGGTTGGTTGGTATTGAATGGGAACTGCTCATTTGGGAAAGCTCATCTCTGCTGCATGTGGTCTCTCTTTTAACATAATACTCTCAGGGTTCCAAAGAGCAATAAGAAAAGACACGCTCTGATGAGTGGAATGCTTTCAAGCCTTTGTTTGTGGAACAAATGCTAATGTCCCTCTGGTCAAAGTAAGTCATATGGCCAAGCTCAGGTTCCAGGGATATAGACTTAGCATGACAGGGAAGAAGGTCACTCTGCGCTTTAATAACTTTTCATTCTGATATCAACTTATGGCATGGGACGGTCCCAGATGCCCAAAAAAGGAATTACTGATCCAGTAGTTATAATCGCTAAAATCAAATTCAGTTCCAAAGAAAAAGTTAATTCTATGTGAAATTTGCCTGCAGTAGTATTTAAGGAACTGTTTATGCCTGAGCTTTTAAGCAGATATCACTGTCTTCCTCCCTTCCTTCCTTCCTCTCTTCCTCTCTTTCTCTCTTTTATTCAGAGTGACATAGGTTTTTCCACCTGAGGCATAATATTGTTTAATGAACAGTGTATATGTGCAGCTGAATACATATTTTCAGTAGGAGGGTAACAATGATATTAATAAGTAAAAACCTGAATGAACCATATTTCCTTTCTTGTTTTCTCTTACTTCGCACAAAGAAGGTTTCAATCCTAAAGAAGTTTCTTAGCACGTTATCTGTTGCAGTCGTTTTTGGAGTTACCTGGATTCTGGCATACTTAATGCTAATTGATAATGATGGCATCAGGGTCACCTTCAGCTGCTTATTCTGCCTTTTCAGCACTACTCAGGTATGGGGTGGATTAGTCTGAAAGTAGCAGGCTATGGAGTGGCGGAGATGATATCCCCTGGACCAAAGTTTTCTTATCTTAAAACTCCCTGAAGGTTATTGCTTAGTTACTTTTGGGTGACTCTATTTTTAATACACTTTGAGGAAAGGGGAAGAAAAACTTTTTTATGACTTACCTACTATATCCTTTCCTGGACTGGAATTCATGGAACATAATTGCAATGGGGTTGGCCAATGTTAGTCCCTCTTCTCTGAGCAGAAGAGATTTTGTTGAGCAGCTAGCTTGGGAGGCACCTCCTTTGCCTTTCTGCCATGCAGCAGGTTCACAGCACCTCACCGTGGTTATATGGTCAATGTTACAGTGATCCCTGGAGCTAGGACCCCTGTGGTTGGCTTAATTTTTTCTTTCTCTCTTTTTTGAAATTTTATGATTATTTATCTTATTTTTAAAAAAACTTTATTGAGGAATAATTGGGAATAATTGCCAACTATAACTGTATATTTTAAAATGTACAACGTGATGATTTGATACACATATACATATAGAATGATCAAAATAACACATCCATCACTTTACGTAGTTAATTTTTTTTCTTTTTTTTTTTTATTAAAGTGTGGTGGAAGTATAGTTGATTTACAATGCCGTGTTAGTTTCTGGTGTACAGCAAAGTGATTCCGTTTTTTATATAAATATATATATATCTATACTTTTATACATGCTTTTCGATTATAGGTTATTACAAGATATTGAGCATAGTTCCCTGTGCTATACAGTAGGTCCTTGCTGGTTACCTTTTTTTTTTTGGCTGCATTGCGTCTTTGTTGCTGCATGCGGGCTTCCTCTAGTTGAGGAGAGCAGGGGCTACTCTTTGTTGCGGTGCGTGGGCTTCTCGTTGCGGTGGCTTCTCTTGTTGCAGAGCATGGGCTCTAGACACACGGGCTTCAGCAGTTGTGGCTCCTGGGCTTAGTTGCTCCATGGCATGTGTGGTCTTCCTGGACCAGGGATCGAACCCGTGTCCCCTGCATTGGCAGGCGGATTCTTAACCACTGCGCCACCAGGGAAGTCCCTGGTTACCTATTTTTTATATGGTAGTGTGTACATGTTAATCCCAAACACTTAATTTATCTCCCCCAATCCTGTTATCCCCTTTGGTAACTATAGGCTTGTTTTCTATGTCTGTGGGTCTATTTATGTTTTGTAAATAAGTTCATTTGTATTATTTTTAAAGACATAGTTAAATTTTTTGTGTGTGTATGGTGAGAATGCTTAACTACTCAGCAACATTTAAGTACATGATACCATATTATCAACTATAGTCACCATGTTGTACATTGGGTTCTTATTTTTCTTATAGTTGAAAACTTTGTACTCTTTGACCTATACTACCCCATTTACCTCTCCCCCCAGCCCCTAGCAACCACCATTCTACTTTCTGTTTCTATGAAATTGGCTTAAAAAAATTCCACATGTAACTGATACCATATGTATTTGTCATTCTTGTCTGGCTTATACCAATTAGCGTAATGCCCTCCAGGCTCATCTATGTTGTCACAAATGGCAGGATTTCCTTCTTTTTTATGGCTGAATAATATTCCATTGCGTGTATCTACCATGCATTTTCTTTACGCATTCATTCATCAAAGGACATTTAGGTTGTTTCCATATCTTGGCTATTGTGAATAATGCTGCAGTGAACATGGGTGTGCAGTTTTCCCTTCAAGATAATGATTTCAACCTTTAGGATAGTTTTTTCAAATTTTAGGATAGATGTTTCTGTGAAAAATACCATTGGAATTTTGGTAGGATTGCATTGAATCTTTAGATTACTTTGGGTAGTATGGAAATTTTCACAATATTAATTTTTCCAGTCCAAGAACACAGATACCTTTCCATTGATTTTTGTCTTCTTCAGTCTTTTTCATCAGTGTCATAGCTTTCAGTGTATAGATTTTTCCTTGGTTAAACTTATTTCTAAGTATTTCATTGTTTTTTATACTATTGTAAGTGGGATTGATTTCTTAATTTCTTTTTCAGGTAGTTTGTTGTTAGTGTATAGAAATGCAAATGATTTCTTTTTCTTTTTTTTTTAAACCTTGGTTGGAGTATAATTGCTCTACAATGGTGTGTTAGTTTCTGCTTTATAACAAAGTGCATCAGCCATACATATATATTCATATATCCCCAGACCTCCTCCCTCTCGCGTCTCCCTCCCACCCTCCCTATCCCATCCCTCTAGGTGGTCACAAAGCACTGAGCTGATCTCCCTGTGCTATGTAAAATGTATCTATTTTACGTTTAGTAGTGTATATATGTCCATGCCACTCTCTCACTTCGTCCCAGCTTACCCTTCCCCCTCCCCGTGTCCTCAAGTCTATTCTCTACATCTGCGTCTTTATTCCTGTCCTGCCCCTAGGTTCTTCAGAACCATTTTTTTTTTTTTTAGATTCCATATATATGTGTTAGCACATGGTATTTGTTTTTCTCTTTCTGACTTACTTCACTCTGTATGACAGACTCTAGGTCCATCCACCTCACTACAAATAACTCGATTTCGTTTATTTATTTATTTATTTATTTATTTATTTATTTATTTATTTATTTTTCACACACACCCACTGTATTTTATTTTTACAAGAGATAAATAGACTGACACCAAGCATTGTACATGGATGACCGCAACAAAAGCAACAATGATTGCAATTACCAAACATGAAACACACTCATACTATGTCATAATATTGACATTCAGTCCAGTAATCCTCCACTGTAACAGCTCCTTTACTTTGCAGTGAAAATTGATTTGTATATTCTTTGCCTCTGAGTCCTTGTGGGATTTTTTTTTTTTTTTAATTCAGACAGAAAGTCACGAAAATTATACTCATCCTCATCAGTTCACTCAGTCCCATGTAATTAATTTTTTTTTTTATCTTGATCTTTTGTTAGCACTTTTATGAGTTCATCAGTTTTTCATTAGAGTTCTGAAAATGCTTATTCATTCAGTTCAGCAGTACAGTCAGTTACCAGAAACCTGTACTTGTCAGAGTCTCTTCCATGAATTTTTTGAAGATGAAACCCTTTTATAGGAACATATTTGCAAAATCATCAGAGTACACCCAGAACTGTCTGTAAATGACAAAAGACTTAAAAATGACCACGGTTAAAGATTTGATGAAAGTTCATAATAATGCAGTTGACAAGAAAATTAGTTATTTCTGAGATATACATTTTAAAGTAATAACTAGGATTATTACATATAACATTATACCAGAACATATAAGATTTTTAGACATTTCATGTAATGTCTGAAACATTTATATTAACATATTTCCATACATATTTCCATACAAATACAAATATAAGATTTTTAGAAATTTCATGTAATGTCTGAAACATTTATATTAACATATTTCCATACATATTTCCATACAAATACAAATATAAGATTTTTAGAAATTTCATGTAATGTCTGAAACATTTATATTAACATATTTCCATACAAATAACCCAATAAAAGTTTAGTATTCGTTGTTTTGTTTGTTTTTTTATACTGCAGGTTCTTATTAGGCATCAATTTTATACACATCAGTGTATACATGTCAATCCCAATCGCCCAATTCAGCACACCACCATCCCCACCTCACCGCAGTTTTCCCCCCTTGGTGTCCATATGTCCATTCTCTACATCTGTGTCTCAACTTCTGCCCTGCAAACTGGCTCATCTGTACCATTTTTCTAGGTTCCACATACATGCATTAATATACGATATTTGTTTTTCTCTTTCTGACTTACTTCACTCTGTATGACTGTCTCTAGATCCATCCACGTCTCAACAATTGACTCAGTTTCGTTCCTTTTTATGGCTGAGTAATATTCCATTGTATATATGTACCACAACTTCTTTATCCATTCGTCTGTTGATGGGCATTTAGGTTGCTTCCATGACCTGGCTATTGTAAATAGTGCTGCAATGAACATTCGGGTGCATGTGTCTTTTTGAATTACGGTTTTCTCTGGGTATATGCCCAGTAGTGGGATTGCTGGGTCATATGGTAATTCTATTTTTAGTTTTTTAAGGAACCTCCATATTGTTCTCCATAGTGGCTGTATCAATTTACATTCCCACCAACAGTGCAAGAGGGTTCCCTTTTCTCCACACCCTCTCCAGCATTTGTTGTTTGTAGATTTTCTGATGATGCCCATTCTAACAGGAGTGAGGTGATACCTCATTGTAGTTTTGGTTTGCATTTCTCTAATAATTAGTGATGTTGAGCATCTTTTCATGTGCTTCGTGGCCGTCTGTATGTCTTCTTTGGAGAAATGTCTATTTAGGTCTTCTGCCCATTTTTGGATTGGGGTGTTTGTTTCTTTGATATTGAGCTGAATGAGCTGTTTATATATTTTGGAGATTAATCCTTTGTCCGTTGATTCATTTGCAAATATTTTCTCCCATTCCGAGGGTTGTCTTTTCGTCTTGTTTATGGTTTCCTTTGCTGTGCAAAAGCTTTGAAGTTTCATTAGGTCCCACTTGTTTATTTTTGTTTTTATTTCCATTACTCTAGGAGGTGGATCAAAAAAGATCTTGCTGTGATTTATGTCAAAGAGTGTTCTTCCTATGTTTTCCTCTAAGAGTTTTATAGTGTCCAGTCTTATATTTAGGTCTCTAATCCATTTTGAGTTTATTTTTGTGTATGGTGTTAGGGAGTATTCTAATTTCATTCTTTTACATGTAGCTGTCCAGTTTTCCCAGCACCACTTATTGAAGAGACTGTCTTTTCTCCATTGTATATCTTTGCCTCCTTTGTCATAGATTAGTTGACCATAGGTGCATGGGTTAATCTCTGGGCTTTCTATCTTGTTCCATTGATCTATGTTTCTGTTTTTGTGCCAGTACCATATTGTCTTGATTACTGTAGCTTTGTAGTAGAGTCTGAAGTCAGGGAGTCTGATTCCTCCAGCTCCATTTTTTTGCCTCAAGACTGCCTTGGCTATTCGGGGTCTTTTGTGTCTCCATACAAATTTTAAGATGATTTGTTCTAGCTCCGTAAAAAATGCCATTGGTAATTTGATAGGGATTGCATTGAACCTGTAGATTGCTTTGGGTAGTATACTCATTTTCACAATGTTGATTCTTCCAATCCAAGAACATGGTATATCTCTCCATCTGTTGGTATCATCTTTAATTTCTTTCATCAGTGTCTTATAGTTTTCTGCATACAGGTCTTTTGTCTCCCTAGGTAGGTTTATTCCTAGGTATTTTATTCTTTTTGTTGCAATGGTAAATGGGAGTGTTTCCATAATTTCTCTTTCAGATTTTTCATCATTAGTGTATAGGAATGCAAGAGATTTCTGTGCATTAATTTTGTATCCTGCAACTTTACCATATTCATTAATTAGCTCTACCAGTTTTCTGGTGGCAGTTTTAGGATTCTCTATGTATAGTATCATGTCATCCACATACAGTGACAGTTTTACTTCTTCTTTTCCAATTTGTATTCCTTTTATTTCTTTTTCTTCTCTGATTGCCGTGGCTAGGACTTCCAGAACTATGTTGAATAATAGTGGTGAGAGTGGACATCCTTGTCTCGTTCCTGATCTTAGAGGAAATGCTTTCAGTTTTTCACCATTGAGAATGATGTTTGCTGTGGGTTTGTCATATATGGCCTTTATTATGTTGAGGTAGGTTCCCTCTATGCCCACTTTCTGGAGAGTTTTTATCAGAAATGGGTGTTGAATTTTGTCAAAAGCTTTTTCTGCATCTATTGAGATGATCATATGGTTTTTATTCTTCAATTTGTTAATATGGTGTATCACATTGATTGATTTGCGTATATTGAAGAATCCTTGCATCCCTGGGATAAATCCCACTTGATCGTGGTGTATGATCCTTTTAATGTGTTGTTGGATTCTGTTTGCTAGTATTTTGTTGAGGATTTTTGCATCTATATTCATCAGTGATATTGGTCTGTAATTTTCTTTTTTTGTAGTGTCTTTGTTTGGTTTTGGTATCAGGGTGATGGTGGCCTCATAGAATGAGTTTGGGAGTGTTCCTTCCTCTGCAATTTTTTGGAAGAGTTTGAGAAGGATGGGTGTTAGCTCTTCTCTAAATGTTTGATAGAATTCACCTGTGAAGCCATCTGGTCCTGGACTTTTGTTTGTTGGAAGATTTTTAATCACAGTTTCAATTTCATTACTTGTGATTGGTCTATTCATATTTTCTATTTCTTCCTGATTCAGTCTTGGAAGGTTATACCTTTCTAAGAATTTGTCCATTTCTTCCAGGTTGTCCATTTTATTGGCATAAAGTTGCTTGTAGTAGTCTCTTAGGATGCTTTGTATTTCTGCAGTGTCTGTTGTAACTTCTCCTTTTTCATTTCTGATTTTATTGATTTGAGTCCTCTCCCTCTTTTTCTTGATGAGTCTGGCTAATGGCTTATCAATTTTGTTTATCTTCTCAAAGAACCAACTTTTAGTTTTATTGATCTTTGCTATTGTTTTCTTTGTTTCTATTTCATTTATTTCTGCTCTGATCTTTATGATTTCTTTCCTTCTGCTAACTTTGGGTTTTGTTTGTTCTTCTTTCTCTAGTTTATTTAGGTGTAAGGTTAGATTGTTTACTTGAGAGTTTTCTTGTTTCTTTAGGTAGGCTTGTAGGCTATAAACTTCCCTCTTAGAACTGCTTTTGCTGCATCCCATAGGTTTTGGGTCGTCGTGTTTTCATTGTCATTTGTCTCTAGGTATTTTTTTATTTCCTCTTTGATTTCTTCAGTGGTCTCTTGGTTATTTAGTAACGTATTGTTTAGCCTCCATGTGTTTGTCTTTTTTACGTTTTTTTCCCTGTAATTCATTTCTAATCTCATAGCGTTGTGGTCAGAAAAGATGCTTGATATGATTTCAATTTTCTTAAATTTACTGAGGCTTGATTTGTGACCCAAGATGTGATCTATCCTGGAGAATGTTCCGTGCGCACTTGAGAAGAACGTGTAATCTGCTGTTTTTGGATGGAATGTCCTATATATATCAATTAAATCTATCTGGTCTATTGTGTCATTTAAAGCTTCTGTTTCCTTATTTATTTTCGTTTTGGATGATCTGTCCATTGGCGTAAGTGAAGTGTTAAAGTCCCCCACTATTATTATGTTACTGTCGATTTCCTCTTTTATAGCTGTTAGCAGTTGCCTTATGTATTGAGGTGCTCCTATGTTGGGTGCATATATATTTATAATTGTTATATCTTCTTCTTGGATTGACCCCTGGATCATTATGTAGTGTCCTTCCTTGTCTCTTGTAACATTCTTTATTTTAAAGTCTATTTTATCTGATATGAGTATAGCTACTCCAGCTTTCTTTTGATTTCCATTTGCATGGAATATCTTTTTCTATCCCCTCACTTTCAGTCTGTATGTGTCCCTAGGTCTAAAGTGGGTCTCTTGTAGACAGCATATATATGGGTCTTGTTTTTGTATCCATTCAGCCAGTCTATGTCTTTTGGTTGGGGCATTTAATCCATTCACGTTTAAGGTAATTATCGATATGTATGTTCCTATGACCATTTTCTTAATTGTTTTGGGTTTGTTTTTGTAGGTCCTTTTCTTCTCTTGTGTTTCCCACTTAGAGAAGTTCCTTTAGCCTTTGTTGTAGAGCTGGTTTGGTGGTGCTGAATTCTGTTAGCTTTTGCTTGTCTGTAAAGCTTTTGATTTCTCCATCAAATCTAAATGAGATCCTTGCCGGGTAGAGTAATCTTGGTTGTAAGTTCTTCCCTTTCATCACTTTAAGTATATCATGCCACTCCCTTCTGGCTTGCAGAGTTTCTGCTGAGAAATCAGCTGTTAACCTTATGGGAGTTCCCTTGTATGTTATTTGTCGTTTTTCCCTTGCTGCTTTCAATAATTTTTCTTTGTCTTTAATTTTTGCCACTTTGATTACTATGTGTCTCGGCGTGTTTCTCCTTGGGTTTATTCTGTATGGGACTCTCTGCGCTTCCTGGACTTGGGTGGCTATTTCCTTTCCCATGTTAGGGAAGTTTTCGACTATAATCTCTTCAAATATTTTCTCTGGTCCTTTCTCTCTCTTTTCTCCTTCTGGGACCCCTATAATGCGAATGTTGTTGCGTTTAATGTTGTCCCAGAGGTCTCTTAGGCTGTCTTCATTTCTTTTCATTCTTTTTTCTTTAGTCTGTTCCGCAGCAGTGAATTCCACCATTCTGTCTTCCAGGTCACTTATCCGTTCTTCTGCCTCAGTTATTCTGCTATTGATTCCTTGTAGTGTAGTTTTCATTTCAGTTATTGTATTGGTCATCTCTGTTTGTTTGTTCTTTAATTCTTCTAGGTCTTTGTTAATCATTTCTTGCATCTTCTCAATCTTTGCCTCCATTCTTATTCCGAGGTCCTGGATCATCTTCACTATCATTATTCTGAATTCTTTTTCTGGAAGGTTGCCTATCTCCACTTCATTTAGTTGTTTTTCTGGGGTTTTTTCTTGTTCCTTCATCTGGTACATAGCCCTCTGCCTTTTCATCTTCTCTATCTTTCTGTAACTGTGGTTTTTTGTCCACAGGCTGCAGGATTGTAGTTTTTCTTGCTTCTGTTGTCTGCCCTCTGGTCGATTTCGTTTATTTTTATGGCTGAGTAATATTCCATTGTATAAATGTGCCACATCTTCTTTATCCATTCTTCTGTCGATGGACACTTAGGTTGCTTCCATGTCCTGGCTATTGTAAATAGAGCTGCAATGAACATTGTGGTACATGACTCTTTTTGAATTATGGTTTTCTCAGGGTATATGCCCAGTGGTGGGATTGCTGGGTCATATGGTAGTTCTATTTTTAGGTTTTTAAGGAACCTCCATACTGTTCTCCATAGTGGCTGTATCAATTTAGATCCCCACCAACAGTGCAAGAGGGTTCCCTTTTCTCCACACGCTCTCCAGCATTTATTGTTTGTAGATTTTTTGATGATGGCCATTCTGACTGGTGTGAGGTGATACCTCATTGTAGTTTTTTTTTTTGTGTGTGTGTGTACACATTTAGTTTTATTGTAACAAGCAACTTGTACACTTTTAACGTTTAAAACTGAGCATCATCTTTCCTTTCCAGTGAAATAAAAAGAAAAATTTAAAAATAAACAGGAACAAAATTACAATAGAGAATGTCAATTGCAAATAAGATCCTACAGGTTCTGCTGATTCTCCCATCGAGTGGCAGGGCTCAAGTCATCATTAGGAGAGAATTTTATTTTAAAAGTGTCATCTTAAACTGCAAGGATGTCCGTTAAACATCACAATTAAACATGCCAAAGGAGAAGCCATGTTGTCAAAATGCCCACTTAACCCACCCAAACATCTCAAACCCACCCTTTGATGACCTTCTATAACCCCATTTTTTAAAGTTTTTTTTTCTTTTTTTAAACAAGAGAAAGTAGACAGATACATGTTGGTAAATGCTAACTGTCCATATTCACATAGAGACACAGTGTAATCTCTGAGCCCAATATACAGAGAAAGGAGGAAAAAAGCTAGAATTCTATGCACTACTACACAGGGGCCTAGCACCCTCCAGCTTCCAGCAGAGCTAAGGGAGCAGAAGGTTTTTCTTTTTTCCCACAGAGCATGGTGGTGTTGATTCCATAAAGTTTTTGTTGAGACAGGAAGGGATAAAAATGAATCTGGAACAGAAAGGGGTAGAGATTCTTTTCCCACTGAATTCTGCTCAAGGTATTTCCCCCCAAAATAAGTTGTGAGCCATGGTATAAAGGAGAAAAGAGACCTCAAAAACAGGGCAACTGAGCACAAGCGGAGAAGGAGAAAAAAAAAAAAAAAAAGACTGCAACTTGCTCCCAGGGACTGGAGAAAATTAAAAAAGGAAGGTTGGAATCCATCAGTGTTCTATTAGTCATCTTCTCCTTCATCTTCCTTTCCTTCCTCCCCCTCATCATCATCTTCATCTTCTTCACCTTCATCCTCATCCCCTTCTTCATCAGTATCTTCCAATCCTTCTTCCTCTTCATCATCATCATCATCTTCTTCTCCTTCCCCTTCCTCATCATCCATGTCCGGAAGCAAGTAGTACTGTAATGGATTTGGCCAAATATCATCTTTGATGACCTCTCCTAACTCATCTGCACCTGCATCAGAATGATCAGTAAACCAGGTGAAGAAGCTTTATGGTTCCTCATGCTGTCTCTTCCTGTTGGCTTTATTCTGCATTTGACTTGAACGTTTTGTCAAATCCTTTCTGGATTTCCATTTGATTTCAGTGGATTTTGAAGATGTATCACCACTCTCATTCAGATGAAATTCTTTGGAGAGAACTTTATTTACGAAGTAAGGGTTTTCATCAAAATAAACATCTATTCTGTAACCTGATTTAATATCTTCAAATTCTGTCACTTCGACTCTTGTCAAATAATGCAGTGCCTCTTCATCCTCCTCCCCAAGCAGTGCAGACACTTGTGGATGGTTAAAAAATGTTGTTACCCAAAAATTTGGGATTTTGGCGATCAATTCCAACCTCTTCTGAAAAAACGGTTGGTGGAGTTTGTTATATTTCTGTTCTATTTTCAAAATCTCCTCACTGGCTTGTTCGTTAAGTCTGTCTATTTCATTTTGTACTTCATCAATATGTTCAATTGCTTCTTGCTGTTCTTTTTCTGAGGTCTCGTCGGCCCCGTCGTGGTTGGAGTTGAGCTCCTTTTTACTGACTTTGGCCACCAGCGCCGACATGGTGCTGCTCCGCGGTCGGGGTGGGGGGAGCGGGGAGGGGGAGAGAAGGGAAGGCGAAGGGGGCAGGCAGCGGCTTCCCCTCACACCACACGCGCAGGCGCTCACTCGGTCCGGCCGCCTCCTCCCGGCGCTCGCTCGCTTGCTTTCCCTCCCCCTGGCTCGCGCGTGCTGCCCTCACGGCCTGATGATGAGGGAGGGGCTGGGGCTGCATGCCGGGCCCCGGCCCGGGCTCCTGCTTACGGAGGGGAGGCGGCGGCGGGAGGGCAGGCGGCTTTGCTCCCTCACTCACGCTCTGCACTCCAGCTCGCTGTTCCATCTCCCTGAGCCGCCTCCTCCTCCACCTCCTCCTCACGGCCTCATTGTAGTTTTGATTTGCATTTCTCTAATGATTAGTGATGTTGAGCATCCTTTCATCTGTTTGTTGGCAATCTGTATATCTTCTTTGGAGAAATGTCTACTTAGATCTTCTGCCCATTTGTGGATTGAGTTGTTTGTTTTTTTGGTATTGAGCTACATGAGCTGCTTGTAAATTTTGGAGATTAATCTTTTGTCAGTTGCTTCGTTTGCAAATATTTTCTCCCATTCTGAGGGTTGTCTTTTTGTTTTGTTTATAGTTTCCTTTGCTGTGCAGAAGCTTATAAGTTTCATTAGGTCCCATTTGTTTATTTTTGTTTTTATTTCCATTTCTCTAGGAGGTGGGTCAAAAAGGATCTTTGCTATGATTTATGTCATAGAGCATTCTGCCTATGTTTTCCTCTTAGAGTTTTATAGTGTCTGGCCTTACATTTAGGTCTTTAATCCATTTTGAGTTTATTTTTGTGTATGGTGTTAGGGAGTGTTCTGATTTCATTCTTTTACATGTAGCTGTCCAGTTTTCCCAGCACCACTTATTGAAGAGTCTGTCTTTTCTCCACTGTATATTCTTGCCTCCTTATTCAAAAATAAGGTGACCATATGTACGTGGGTTTATCTCTGGGCTTTCTATCCCATTCCATTGATCTATATTTCTGTTTTTCTGCCAGTACCATGCTGTCTTCATTACTGTAGCTTTGTAGTATAGTGTGAAGTCCAGGAGCCTGATTCCTCCAGCTACGTTTTTCTTTCTCAAGATTCCTTTGGCTATTCGTGGTCTTTTGTGTATCCATACAAATTGTGAAATTTTTTGTTCTAATTCTGTGAAAAATGCCATTGGTAATTTGATAGGGATTGCATTGAATCTGTAGATTGCTTTGGGTAGTAGAGTCATTTTCACAGTGTTGATTCTTCCAATCCAAGAATCTGGTATATCTCTCCATCTGTTTGTATCATCTTTAATTTCTTTCATCAGTGTCTTATACTTTTCTGCATTCGGGTCTTTTGTCTCCTTAGGTAGGTTTATTCCTATGTATTTTATTCTTTTTTTGCAATGGTAAATGCGAGTGTTTCCTTAATTTCTCTTTCAGATTTTTCATCATTAGTGTATAGGGATGCAAGAGATTTCTGTGCATTAATTTTGTATCCTGCTACTTTACCGAATTCAATGATCAGCTCTAGTAGTTTTCTGGTAGCATCTTTAGGATTCTCTATGCATAGTATCATGTCATCTGCAAACAGTGACAGCTTTACTTCTTCTTTTCCAATTTGGATTCCTTTTATTTCTTTTTCTTCTCTGATTGCTGTGGCTAAAACTTCCAAAACTATGTTGAATAATAGTGGTGAGAGTGGACAACCTTGTCTTGTTCCTGATCTTAGAGGAAATGGTTTCAATGGTTTCCCTCTGTGCCTACTGTCTGGAGGGTTTTTATCATAAATGGGTGTTGAATTTTGTTGTGAGCTTTTTCTGCATGTATTGAGATGATCATATGGTTTTTCTCTTTCAATTTGTTGATATGGTGTATCACGTTGATTGATTTGCATATATTGAAGAATCCTTGCATTCCTGGGATAAACCCCACTTCATCATGGTTTTGATCCTTTGAATGTGCTGTTGGATTCTGTTTGCTAGTATTTTGTTGAGGATTTTTGCATCTATGTTCATCAGTGATATTAGCCGGTAGTTTTCTACTTTTGTGGCATCTCTGTCTGGTTTTGGTGTCAGGATGATGGAGGCCTCATGGAAAGAGTTTGGGGGTGTTCCTCACTCTGCTATATTTTGGAAGAGTTTGAGAAGTATAGGTGTTAGCTCTTCTCTAAATGTTTGATAGAATTCGCCTGTGAAGCCATCTGGTCCTGGGCTTTTGTTTGTTGGAAGATTTTTAATCACAGTCTCAGTTTCAGTGCTTGTGATTGGTCTGTTTATATTTTCTATTTCTTCCTGGTTCAGTCTCAGAAGGTTGTGCTTTTCTAAGAATTTGTCCATTTTTTCCAGGTTGTCCATTTTATTGGCATATAGTTGCTTGTACTAATTTCTCATGATCCTTTGTATTTCTGCAGTGTCATTTGTTACTTGTCCGTTTTCATTTCTAATTCTATTGATTTGAGTCTTCTTCCTTTTTTTCGTGGTGAGTCTGCCTAATGGTTTATCAATTTTGTTTATCTTCTCCAAGAACCAGCTTTTAGTTTTATTGATCTTTGCTATTGTTTCCTTCATTTCTTTTTCATTTATTTCTTATCTGATCTTTATGATTTCTTTCCTTCTGCTAACTAAGGGGTTTTTTGTTCTTCTTTCTCTAATTGCTTTTGGTGTAAGGTTAGGTTTTTTATTTGAGATGTTTCTTGTCTCTTGAGGTAGGATTGTATTGCTATAAACTTGCCTCTTAGAACTGCTTTTGCTGCATTCCATAGGCTTTGGGTCGTCGTGTTTTCATTGTCATTTTTTTCTAGGTATTTTTTGATTTCCTCTTTGATTTCTTCAGTGATCTCTTGGTTATTTAGTAGTGTATTGTTTAGCCTTCATGTGTTTGTAGTTTTTACAGATTTTTTCCTGTAATATCTAGTTTCATAGCATTTTGGTCGGAAAAGATACTTGATATGATTTCAATTTTCTTTAATTTACCAAGGCTTGATTTGTGACCCAAGATATGATGTATCCTGGAGAATGTTCCATGAGCACTTGAGAAGAAAGTGTATTCTGTTGTTTTTGGATAGAATGTCCTATAAGTATCAATTAAGTCCATCTTGTTTAATGTATCATTTAAAGCTTGTGTTTCCTTACTTATTTTTATTTTGGATGATCTGTCCATTGGTGAAAGTGGGGTGTTAAAGTCCCCTACTATGATTGTGTTACTGTTGATTTCCCCTTTTATGGCTGTTAGCATTTGCCTTATGTATTGAGGTGCTCCTATGTTGGGTGCATAAATATTTACAAGTGTTATATCTTCTTCTTGGATTCATCCCTTGATCCTTATGTAGTGTCCTTCTTTGTTTCTTGTAATAATCTTTATTTTAAAGTCTATTTTTTCTGATGTGAGCATTGCTACTCCAGCTTTCTTTTGATTTCCATTTGCATGGAATACCTTCTTCCATCCCCTCACTTTCAATCTGTATGTGTCCCTTGGTCTGAAGTGTGTCTCTTGTAGACCGCATATATATCGGTCTTCTGTTTGTATCCATTCAGCCTGTCTGTTTCTTTTGGTTGGAGCATTTAATCCATTTACATTTAAGGCAGTTATCGATATGTATGTTGCTATTACCATTTTCTAATTGTTTTGGGTTTGTTATTGTAGGTCTTTTCCTTCTCTTGTGTTTCCTACCTAGAGAAGTTCCTTTAGCATTTGTTGTAAAGCTGGCTTGGTGGTGCTGAATTCTCTTAGCTTTTGCTCGTCTGTAAAGGTTTTAATTTCTCCATCTTATCTGAATGAGATCCTTGCTGGGTAGAGTAATCTTGGTTGTAGGTTTTTTCCTTTCATCACTTTAAATATGTCCTGCCACTCCCTTCTAGCTTGCAGAGTTTCTGCTGAAATATCAGCTGTTAACCTTATGGGGATTCCCTTGTATGTTATTTGTTGCTTTTCCCTTGCTGCTTTTAATGTTTTTTCTTTGTATTTAATTTTTGATAGTTTGGTTAATATGTGTCTTGACATGTTTCTCCTTGGATTTATCCTGTATGAGACTCTCTGTGCTTCCTGGACTTGATTGACTATTTCCTTTCCCATATTAGGGAATTTTTCAACTATAATCTCTTCAAATATTTTCTCAGTCCCTTTCTTTTTCTCTTCTTCTTCTAGGACTCCTGTCATTCGAATGTTGGTGCATTTAATGTTGTCCCAGAGGTCTCTGAGACTGTCCTCAATTCTTTTCATTCTTTTTTCTTTATTCTGCTCTGCAATAGTTATTTCCACTATTTTATCTTCCAGGTCACTTATCCGTTCTTCTGCCTCAGTTATTCTGCTGTTTATTCCTTCTAGAGAATTTTAAATTTCATTTATTGTGTTATTCAGCATTGTTTGTTTGCTGTTTATTTCTTCTACGTCCTTGTTAAACGTTTCTTGTATTTTCTCCATTCTATTTCCAAGATTTTGGATCATCTTTACTATCATTACTCTGACTTCTTTTTCAGGTAGACTGCCTATTTCCTGTTCATTTGTTTGGTCTGGTGGGTTTTTACCTTGCTCCTTTATTTGCTGTGTGTTTCTCTGTCTTCTCATTTTGCTTAACTTACTATCTTTGGGGTCTCCTTTTTGCAGGCTGCAGGTTCGTAGTTCCCGTTGTTTTTGGTGTCTGCCCCCAGTGGCCAAGTTTGGCTCAGTGGGTTTTATAGGCTTCCTGGTGTAGGGGACTGGTGCCTGTGTTCTGGTGTATGAGGCTGGATCTTGTCTTTCTAGTGGGCAGGACCGTGTTCAGTGGTGTGTTTTGGGGTGTCTGTGACCTTATTATGATTTTAGGCAGCCTCTCTGTTAATGGGTGGGGTTGTGTTTCTGTCCTGCTATTTGTTTGTCATAGGGTTTCCAGCACTGTATCTTGCTGGTTATTGAGTGGAGCTGGGTCTAAACATTGAGATGGGCATGTCTGGGAGAACTTTCACCATTTGCTATTACCTGGAGCTGGGAGGTCTCTTGTAGACCAATGTCCTGAACTCGGCTCTCCCACCTCAGAGGCACAGGCCTGACACCTGGCTAGAGCACCAAGACCCTACCTGTCACATGGCTCAGAAGAAAAGGGAGAAAAGAAGGAAAGAAAGAAAAAATAAATATAATAAAATAAAAGTTTTTAAAATAAAAAATAAAAAATAATTAAAAATAAAAAAATCAAAAAGTAATAAAAAAGAAAGAAAGAAGAGAGCAACCAAACCATAAAACAAATCCACCAATGATAACAAGCACTAAGAACTATACTAAAAACAAGGAAACAAACAAAAAACCCAGACAGATAGAACCCTAGGACAAATGGTAAAAGCAAAACTATACAGAGAAACTCACACAAAGAAGCATACACATACACACTCACAGAAAGAGAAAAAGGAAAAAAAAAACTATATATAAAAGGAAAAAATGGAAGAGAGCAACGAATGCAATAAACAAATCTACCAATGATCATAAACTCTAAATACTTAAGTAACATAAACTTAAAACCAGAAATAAATTAGATGCAGACAGCAAATCCCAAGTCTATAGTTGCTCCCAAAGTCCACTGCCTCAATTTTGGGATGATTCATTGTCTATTCAGGTATTCCAGAGATGCAGGGTACATCAAGTTGATTGTTGAGATTTAATCCACAGCTCCTGAGACTGCATGGAGAGATTTCCCTTTCTCTTCTTTGTTCCCACAGCTCCTGGGGTTCAGCTTTGTATTTGGCCCCGCCTGTGTGTGTAGGTCGCCTGAGGGTGTCTGTTCTTCACTGAGACAGGATGGGGTTAAAGTAGCAGCTGATTAGGGGGCTCTGACTCATTCAGGCTGGGGGTAGGGAGGGGTATGGAATGTGGGGCGAGCTTGTGGCGGCAGAGGCCGGCGTGACGTTGCAGCAGCCTGAGGCACACCACGTGTTCTCCCGGGGAAGTTGTCCCTGGATCACGGGACCCTGGCAGTTGCAGGCTGCACAGGCTCCTGGGAGGGGAGGTGTGGATAGTGACCTGTGCTCGCACACAGGCTTCTTGGTGGCTGCAGTAGCAGCCTTGGCGTCTCATGCCCCTCTCTGGGGTTCGTGATGTTAGCTGCAGCTCACGCCCATCTCTGGAGCTCGTTTAGGCGGTGTTCTGAATCCCCTGTCCTTGCACCCCCTAAAACAATGGTCTCTTTCCTCTTAGGGAATTTCAGACTTTTTCCCGGACTCCCTCCCGGCTAGCCATGGTGCACTAGCACCCTTCAGGCTGTGTTCACGCAGCCAACCCCAGTCCTCTCCCTGGGATCCGACCTCCGAAGCTGGAGCCTCAGCTCCCAGCCCCCACCCTTCCCAGCGGGTGAGCAGACAAGCCTCTCAGGCTGGTGAGTGCTGGTCGGCACGGATCCTCTGCGCAGGAATCCATCCGCTTTGCCCTCTGCACCCCTGTTGCTGCGCTCTCCTCCATGGCTCTGAAGTTTCCCCCACTCCCACCCACCGTCTCCGCCAGTGAAGGGGCTTCCTAGTGTGTGGAAATTTTTCCTTCTTCACAGCTCTCTCCCAGAGGTGCAGGTCCCGTCCCTATTCTTTTGTCTCGTTTTTTCTTTCTTCTTTTGCCCTACCCAGGTATGTGGAGAGCTTCTTGCTTTTGGGGGAAGTCTGAGGTCTTCTGCCAGCGTTCAGTAGGTGTTCTGTAGGAGCTGTTCCACATGTAGATGTATTTGTGGGGAGGAAGGTGATCTCCATGTCTTACTCCTCCACCATCTTGAAGGTCTCCTGCAACTGATTTCTGTATGTTTATTTTTTATCCTGCAACTTTACTAAATTTATTTATTAGTTCTGGTTTTCTGGTGGAGTCTTTTGGGTTTTCTGTATTTAAGATAATTTCGTCTGCCAGCAGAGACAGTTTTATTTTTTCCTTTCCAACTTGGATGCCTGTTATTTCTTTTTCCTACCTATTTTTCTGACTAGGACTTCCAGTACTATGTTGAATGGAAGTGGCAAGAGTCGGCATCCTTGTCTTATTCCTGTCTTAGAGCAAAGGCTTTTAATTTTCACCATTGAGTGTGATGTTAGCTGTGGGCTTGTCAGATGTGGCCTTTATTATGTTGATGAACAATCCTTCTATACCTTATTTGTTGAGAGTTTTTCTCTTGAAAGGATGTTGAGTTTTGTTAAATAGTTTTTCTGCATCTATTGAAATGATCCCGATTTTTGTCCTTCATTCTGTTCATGTGGTGTATCACATTTATTGATTTGCATATGTTGAACCATTCTTGCTTCCAGGGTTGAGTCCCATTTGATCATGGTGTATGATCCTTTTAATGTATTTTTGAATTCAGTTTGCTAATATTTTGTTGAGGATTTTGCATCTATGGTCATCAGGAATATGGCTTGTAATTTTCTTTTCTTGTAGTGTCCTTATCTGGCTTCAGTATTAGGGTGATGCTGGCCCTGTAAAGAGTTTGCAAGTGTTCCTTCATCTTCACTTTTTTTGGGAGAGTTTGAGAAGGTTTGGTATTCATTCTTTAAATGTTTGGTATAGCTCACCTGTGAAGCCCTCTTGTCCTGGGCTTTTATGTATTGTGAGATTTTAAATTACTGATTCAATCTCCTTGTTCATTATTGCTCCATTTAGATTTTCTATTACATCCTGATTCAGTCTTGGTAAATTGTGTCTGAATTTTTTTCTTTTAATTCTTTTAAATTTAATGAGACTGATTTTATGGCCTAACAAGCATTTGGTCTATCTTGGTGAACAAAACATTTAACTTGGAAAAGAATGGTATTCTGTAGTTGTCGGGTATAGTGTTCTAGAAGTGTCAATAGGATCAAAGTGATTGTTAGTACTGTACAGATTTTTCTGTCCTTACCAACATTTTTGGTTCTCTCAACTGCTGAAAAAGGAATGCTAAAATCTCCAACTGTGATTGTGAATTTGTTTATTCTCTCCTTAATTCTGTCAATTTTTGCATCACATGTATTGAGGTTGTGCTATTAGATGCACAGACATTTATGGTTATTATGTCTTTGAATGAATTGACCCTTTATCATTTGGAAATGTCCCTCCTTAACTCTGATAATGCTCTTTGTCATGAAGTCTACTTTATCTGATATCCAGCCTTCTTATGCATATTGGTTACATGATACATATTTTTTCATCCATTCACTTTCAACCTATCTGTGCCTTTATATTTAAAGTATGTGTCTTACAGACAGCAAATAGGTGGGTCTTTTATCAATTCTGGCAATCTCTGTCTTTTGAGTGTTTAGTCTGTTTGAGCTAATATAATTATTAATATGTGTGAATTTATGTCTAACATTTTACTGTTTGCTAACTGTTGCCACTCTATTTTTTATTCCTTTGTTCCTCTTTTCCTGCCTACTTTTGGGTAAATTTAGTAGTACTAGGATTCCATTTTAATTTATATGTTGGTTATTAAGCAATATCTCAGAATATTTTTTGTTGTTTTAGGGATACATTATACATCCTTAACTTTCCATACTCAACAGAGTTAATATTTTACCACTTCCACTAAAATCTAAGACTCTTGTAACAGTATAAGCTTACGTGTTATTCTTCCTTCCTTTATGTTACAGTTGTCTGATGTACTACGTGTGCATACATTATAAACCCCACAATGCAGTGTTATTGTTTTTGCTTGTTCTTAATCCCTTCTTGAAGATCTGAATTTCCATGTGATTTTGTTTCCCTTCAGGCTGAAAACTTTCCTTTAGAATTTCTTAGTATATATCTTCTGGTGAAAAATTCTTTCAGTTTTCTTTTACCTAAAAATGTCTTTATTTAGCTTTCATTGTTGAGAGACATTTTCACTGGATATAGAATTATGACTTGACAGAGTTTTTTTTTTCCTTTTAGCATTATGAAAAAGTAATTTCACAAACTGGCTCCAGTCTCTAATGAGACATCTTCAATGTTTTGCATTATTTTTCCTCCTGTTATATAATGTGTTACTTTCCTCTGGTTGTTTTCAGGGTTTTCCCTTTATCTTTGACTTTCATCATTTTGACTATAATGTGCCCAGATATTATTTTATTTTATTTTTTGCATTTATTCTGCTTGGGATTGCTGAGCTTCTTGAATCTGTTAATTTATGTCTTTCATCAAATTTGAGAAATTTTCAGCCATTATTTTTCAAATAGTTTTTTTTTAAATTAATTAATTAATTAATTTATTTTTGGCTGTGTTGGGTCTTCGTTTCTGTGCGAGGGCTTTCTCTAGTTGTGGCAAGCGGGGGCCACTCTTCATCACGGTGCGCGGGCCTCTCACTATCGTGGCCTCTCTTGTTGCGGAGCACAGGCTCCAGACGCGCAGGCTCAGTAGTTGTGGCTCACGGGCCTAGTTGCTCCGCGGCATGTGGGATCTCCCCAGACCAGGGCTCGAACCCATGTCCCCTGCATTAGCAGGCAGATTCTCAACCACTGCGCCACCAGGGAAGCCCCCTCAAATAGTTTTTGTGTCCCATTCTCTCTCTTCTCTCTTTCTGGGACTCTAAGTATATGTTAGTTAATTTAATATTGTTCTGCAGGTTCCTGAGCTCTGTTCATTCTTTCTCATTCTTTCTTCTTGCTATTCATCAGACTGGATCATCCTGGTGATCTGTCTCCAAGGACACTGAGTTTTTTCTTTAGTCATCTTCAGTTTGCTATTGAGCCTATCCAGTGATTTTTATTTCAGATATTGTACTTTTTTAGTTTACAAATTTTTGTTTTGTTATATTTTACAGTAGTACATTTTGCTTACATTTCCTTATTTTTGGCTCATTATGAGTACATTTTCTTTTGTACTCTATGAATACATCTGTAAGCATGTTGTAATAGTACTTTAAATTTCTTGTTTGCTAAATTTAACATCTGGGTCATTTTCGTCATTCTCCATTGATTGCTTTTTTTCTTTAGTATGGGCCATGTTTTTCTGTTTTTTCATATGTTTGGTAATTTCAATTATTTCCAGAGCATTATAGATCCTACACTGTAGCAACTCTGCATTCTGCTATATTCCTACCAAGAGTGGAGTTGCCATATGATAACTTAGCTGGACTAAAATTGAAAACTCTATCTGTCCCTAGGGTGGGCAGCAGCTGAAATCTCTGTTTAGTGTTTTTAGCCTTACCTCTGCTTCTTGGAGTCCATCCCATCCATTTGTAATTCAAAGGTTAATCAGAGATTTGGGCAGAGTTTATAAACAGACTCTGGAGCTCCTCCTCTCTGTCTTCTCCTGGATATTCATATCCATACTGTTACTTACTTTCCAGCTGCTGTGGTTGCCCTAAACCCTGTCTTCTGTTTTTTCAACCTAATAAGACTGCCTGTTTCAACTCTAGGTTTACTCATCCTGCCTGGGCTGATTATGGTGTGACTTCAGGCTAAAAGATATTAAGCACAAAACAAAATATGGAAACCTACTCAGTGGAAGTCCCTTTTTCCTAAGTGTAGGTTCCCCTTCCAGTTTCTGACTGCTTTTGCTTGTCCTCCAATGTCTTCATATAGGTTTTTAAAAATATTTTGTCCAGAGTTTATAGTTTTTATCTGCAAGAGGGTTGATTTGATAGGAGCAGAACCATATAAAAAATATTTTGTCCAGAGTTTATAGTTTTTATCTGCAAGAGGGTTGATTTGATAGGAGCAGAACCATATAAATCCTTCAATTGGACTGAAGATACTTTTATTCCTTGAGACTTATCTCAAGAATATATTTAATAATAAATCTTTTAAAAAATTCCATTCATACTTTGTTTAAAAAATCTGAATTGAAGATTTATATTATTTTTTTCTTTGGAAAGCATTCTGTTAACATCTTGGGAGTATCTACTGTGAGAGAAGCTCAACATTTAGGCTAAGGATTATGGTCACCTTCTGATTTTCATCATGGCAAAAATAATCATATAGATGAACCAAAATGGTAGATGAAAATAAAAATTCTGTTTGACCTCACAAGATTTTTGTTTTTATTCTTTTGTATTTGTGTATTATACATGGGGAATGTCAAAAGTTTAAGATAAAACAAGGAGGCATTATTGAAAGACTTACCTTGAAATCAGGAATTTCTCTCTGTGCTTCTTATTCTATCCCTCTTCCCATAGTGAACATTGCCTTTTACTCTGATTAAAATTACAAGGACTTTTCTCTCTGTATATAGAGTTCCATTTTTTCTGAGTTGGCAGAGTGAATTATACTTCAATATAATGAAAGTACCCTTCTTTTTTAATTTATTTTTTTTTAAATTCAGGTATAGTTGATTTACAATATTGTGTAAGTTTCAGGTATATGATATAGTGATTCACAATTTTTAAAGATTATAGTTCTTATAAAATATTCCCTGTGTTGTACAATACATTCTTGTAGCTTATTTATTTTATACATAGTAGCCTGTACCTCTTAATCCCCTACCTCTATTTTGCCCCTCCCGTCTTCCCTCTCCTCACTGGTAACCACTAGTTTGTTCTCTGTATCTGTGAGTCTGTTTCTTTTTTGTTACATTCACTAGTTTGTTTTATTTTTTAGATTCCACACGTAAGTGATATCATACAGTGTTTGTCTTTCTCAGTCTGACTTATTTCACTAAGCATAATACCCTCCAAGTCTATCCACGTTGTTGCAAACGGCAAAATTTCATTCTTCTCATGGCTGAGTAGTATTCCATTGTACATACATACCACATCCTCATTTTTTTTTTCTTTTAAAGTTATGGGAGATGTCCTTCGATTTTTCATCCATTCATCTGTTGATGGACACTTAGATTGCTTTATCCATTCATCTGTTGATGGACACTTAGGTTGCTTCCATATCTTGGCTACTGTAAATAATACTGTTATGAACATCAGGGTGCATGTATCTTTTTGAATTAATGTTTTTCTTTTCTTTGGTTGTATGCCCACGAGTGGAATTGCTAGATCATATGGTAGTTCTATATTTAATTTTTTTGAGGAAGCTCCATACTGTGTTCCACAGTGGCTGCACCAATTTACATTCCCAACGACAGTGGAAAGTACCCTTCTTCTAAACTACGCACACTGCACCAGGATCATTTGTGTGAACAAATGTGATCACTGGGCCACCTACATGAGGCAAGAAAAGACACTCCTTAGTGAGAGCTTGCTTCTTAAGCTCCAGACCTCTAACCCTGAAAGCAAAGGAATAATTCCTAAAATTCTACATAGATTGTTATTACTATAAAAAATTTTCCAATATTTACTGAGATTATCTTCTGACAATATTTTTATATGTCACATATGTACTTTTTCAAGGGGATATAGTTTTCAAGTTATCTTTTGTAAAATCTTATTTACTTTTAACTTGTTCATCAAAGCCGGAGAAAGGCATGTAAAATTCCCTTTTACACTTTTCTACCAGTTTTTCTTATGTTTAAGTGTTTGTCTTTATACAAATTAATGCTGTATTATCATGTTTCTAAAAATTCATGGATGTTGTATATTTCTGGTACATGATAACTTTCATCAATATAACAAGTCACTCTCAGTCCTATTTTATCTTGAAATCTAATTTTCCATGTATTAATGTAGCAACTTCTAATTTGTTTTTATGGATCTTATCTAATCTGTGTTAGTTCTTTCGTCATTAACCTTTCTGTGTCACTTTGTTTTTGACTTACCTTTTTTTAGATCCCATATATTTAGATTGTATTTTTTTTTAATAGATTTTATTTATTTATTTATTTATTTATTTTTCTCTGCGTTGGGTCTTTGTTGTTGTGCACAGGCTTTCTCTAGTTGTGGCGAGCTGGGGATACTCTTCATTGCGGTGTGTGGGCTTCTCATTGTGGTGGCTTCTCTTGTTGCAGAGCATGGGCTCTAGGTGCACAGGCTTCAGTAGCTGTGGCACACGGGCTTAGTTACTTTGCAGCACGTGGGATCTTCCCGGACCAGGGCTCGAACCTGTGTCCCCTGCATTGGCAGGTGGATTCTTAACCACTTAGCCACCAGGGAAGTCCCCAGATTGTGCTTTTAAAATCATTTTCTCATTGTTTTTCTATTTTATCTAAAAAGTTAAACTTTTATCTATATAGCTAAATATTGGTTATCAAAACTGGTATGTTTGATCTTATTCTGTCATCTTATTTTCTTTTTTTACATGTATCCATGATTTCTTCCTTTGTTTTATATGTTGTGCTATATAAATTATATTTTCTTTTATTTAACCTTCTCCAATTAGAACATTTTCATCCCATTATTATTTTTGTTTATTAAACATTAATACAATTTATAAGATACAATTTTCAACTTCCAAAGTAAAACAATATGTATTGATTCCTCCCCTTTTTAAAAAAATTGGAATAAAGTTGATTTACAATGTTGTGTTAGTTTCAGGTGTACAGCAAAGTGAATCAGTTATATATATACATATATTCATTCTTTTTTAGATTCTTTACATATAGGTTATTACAGAATATTGAGTAGAGTTCCCTGTGCTATACAGTAGGTCCTTATTAGTTATCTATTTTATATATAGGATTCCTCCCTTTTAAAGATAGTAAAATGAACACAGTTTAGCTGCTTCTTGCCTCCTGGTTTTATTGGTAAAATTTAAAATTTATCATACAATTATTGTTGTTAAATTATACTGTCTACATTATTTTCTTTCAAGAAATATTTATAATAGTTGGATTTTGTTTGATAATAGTACTAACTGCATTTTCTTATACTTAAATAGTTTCAATGCCTTTTGCCAGTCTTCTTTATTAGATTGTCATGTTATTTTGACTTCTTAATTTTATGGATTTCTCATTAATGATAGCATATTTTGGAGTAATTGTTTAAGAGATAGTTAGTAAATATTAATGGGGACTTTCCTAGCCGATACTTTTTCTTTAGGTACCATGGCACATGAACCCCAGATTAGCTTGGTATTTAATTCTTGGCAATTATCTTTCTTTCACTGAAATTCTATAAACTTAATGAGATTTTATGTTGTGGAAAAAAAGGCTGAGAAAGGTCAGAATTTTTGTTTTTTTGGTTGTTCCCACTCTTATATCACCCATAAGAATATTTTTTGAAATAATTTTGAACTCATAAGAAGTTATAAAAATAGTACAGAGAGTTCCTATGTAGATTTCACCCAGCTCTTCCAGTGATAACACCTTATATAACTATCATAGGTCTATTAAAAAATTATAACAGCAAAAAAAGTAAATAAATAAAAATAAAAGAAAGACATTTTCCTCCAAAAAACAAAAATAAGTAAAACCCAGGAAAGTGACATTGGTAAAATCCACATAGATTATTCACTTATAGGCTTTAATCCCTTAAAAATGAAGGTATTTATTTATTTATTTATTGGGCTTACTACGTGGGATGTGGGATCTTGTTCCCCGACCAGGGATCGAACCCTCACCCCCTGCATTGGAACCACACTCTTAACCACTGGACTGCCAGGGAAGTCCTTAAAATGATGGTTTTTAATTCTAGATTTATTAATTCAACTATGAATTAAACAAATAAATTTGTTATCAAATACAATAGAATTATTGTAGTTTTGTAAGTTCGTTTGTCCCTTTTTTCCTTGTACTCAAAAATTAACTTTTTATGGGTACAAGTCTCATCTCCTCAACTAGATTATCAGTTTTCTAGTGTAAGAAACATACTTGTGTGTATCTTTCACAGTAGATAACATCTAGTTTGATACCGGGATGGGCTATACTTCTCTAATATTTTGTGAAAAAACTATAGCATTTGATGATTGTCTCAGTGTTGGTTGTTTCTGGCTCTGGTCAAGTCATTTTGGCTTGACCACAATGATGGAGAACCCGTAGAGTGTAGTGTGGGGAGCTGCTTGACTATCTGAATTGCTACCACCAGGTTTAATGTGTGTAGGATCTCACCCTCTATCCCAGGCAGCCCTCTCCAGTGCTTTTTGAGAATAACTCCATTAAACAATAGATGTGTGCTTGCCACCAAATTTGAATGGATATAAGGCAGACCTTTACTGTTTGCAACACCCAAGGGAAACTCCCCAGAAGGGCAATAAGTAGTGTAAGCGTAGTCTGGGATTGCCAGCTGAGTCATGGATTTGTCACCTAGAATGACCAGTAATTTAGAAAAGTATCTAAAAGAAGGTCTAGGCAAGGATATTCTCTCCTCCATGCACGGGAGAGGCATATTACAAAATAGAGGCTTGTTGCAAAATGTTAATACTTTATGGCAAAATAGAAGGTGGCCATGTGGCAGGAGTACTGGACTAAAAGGCAGGAGATTTAAGCTGTCTTCCAGCTCTACAATTAATTATTCATATGATTTTAGGAAAGTCATACATCCTTTCTGAGTGAGGCATGTAAAATATAAAATGAAGGGGGGCTGTTAACATTAACACAGTGCTTTACAAAGTGAGCTTGAATATTGCCTACATCAGAATTTACATAATGTGTTAAAATGCTGATTCCTGGGCCTCCCCCCTTACCAACTCAGTCAGAACCTGTGGGCTAAGAGCTAGGAATCTTCAGGTGATTGTTATGTATACTAAAGAATAGGAACAGCTAGCTTAGTTCACCTGGAAGGCCCCTTCTAGATTTAGAATAATCTATAATTCTAATAAACATTTACTAAGTGCTACAGATACTACTTAAAAGATGTAGTTTGATCTTTGTGCTAGTGAGAATTAGTTTGACCCATAGGGTTTGTCTTTTCAGATAACATCTTTGGGATTTTAGGGAGCACAGAAATATTGGGAGTCCATTCAGACAGAGTCCCTCAGGATGGTAGCTCTATGGATTCTCCATGGTCTAGGTTTTTTCCTAATTATCGTACAACTAGAAATTCTATCCAGTCTTATCTTTACCTTAGAGTTTAAAGTTTGGAAAATCCAGGTGAAATAGTGTACTCCACACTAGGGACCAGATTTTTCATGTCTCCAAAACAAATTTCTCTCTCTTGAACAATCAGGATGGCCAGTAGCCACTTTTGTCCTCCTGAAACCCATGTCCCATTGAAAACTTCCTTATGTCGTCAAGACCTTCTTCAGCGGAGTAGATACCATAATCAAGTTAATCTTCCTGCTTTTGGCCAAAGAACTAGTCTATCCCTTGCCAATATGTATTGATTTTATTAGTTAAACTCTCAGAGTTATCGAACCATAGCACCAGAAGTCTGTAACGGTATTCATAGGATATGATTCTAGATATAATCCTTTTAAGGCTTGGGGCCTAATAGATGCCAATCTGGGACACATCCATGGATTTTTTTTTAAATAGCTTTTTCATTTTGAAATAGTCTTACACAAGAAGTTGCAAAGATAGTACAGAGTTCCCATGTACTCTTTGCCCAGCTTTTCCCAATAAGATTTGTATAACATTGTCAAAATCAAGAAATGAAGATTGGCACAATACTCTCAACTGCAGATATTATTTAATCTGTTTTTCCACAAAGGATATTAATGAGGAATTATCAGGGTTCTTTTAGATGCTATAATACACTTTACATGATCTTTCTATTGCAGTTACAAGCAAGAGACAGAGTAGTGTATTGGATAGAGGAGTTTTGGAGCCAAACATATAGTTTAATTCCAGACTCTACTGATTACTGGTTGGGTAATTTTAGGCAAGTTACTTAATTTATCTGAGCTATAGTTTCCTTATCTGTAACATGGGGTAATAAAGCTTATTTTATAGGGTTGATATTAGGACTAAATGAGAAGGATTAAATGATGAAGATTGAAGGAAAAGCAAGTGTCTGGTATTAATAGGACTGCAATAGTGGTTCTATACGTTTAAAAAATGTATAGAAAATAGTGTTCAGTCTTTTGTGGGTTAATTACTTGTGCACATCTGGTCTTCATATGTAACGTACAGAAAAACAATGAATAGAAGTGCTTAAAAATTTTTTTTGTCCTTAAATATACCAAACTTCTAGTTATTTTACCAAAACTCCAAGAAATGTAGAATCATAGAATGTTAGAACTGTAAGAAGAATTAGGTAACCCATAGTCAATCTGCCCTATTAGGAAATCGAAGATCATAGACATCAGAAAAAGAGCAAAGTTACTGTGGTATACTGAAAGATTAATATTTGGTCTTTGTCCTCAGTTCCTGGCACACGGTTCCTTTAATCCTTGGACTCCCTGGAGTGATGAGTGTTTTTTGCATGCTAATAAGATGACCAGTCGCTGAGGCCCCCAGATTGCTTCAGTATGGAGGCTGGTCGGTCACCAGAAAGACCAAGGCTTGATTAGAAGCTTGGAACTTCTAGCCCCCTCCACAATCTCCAGGAATGGGAGAGGGGTTGGATATCGAGTCATTTACCAACAGCTAATGATTTAATCAATCACAACTATGTAATGAAACCTTTATAAAAACCCCTAAAAGAAGGGGTTTGGAGAGCTTGCATGTTGGTGAACAGATTAAAGTGCTGGGAGGGTAACACACTCAGAGAGGGCATGGAAACTCCATGCTCTTGCACTGTAATCTCTTCTGTTTGGCTGTTCCTGAGTTGTATCCTTTATAATAAACAAGTAATAGTAAGTAAAACTCTTTCCTGAGTGAGTTCTGGGAGTCTTTCCAGCAAATTATCAAACCTGAAGTGGGGAGGCAATAGGCACGTTGGACAGAAGTGTGGATAGCTCGGGGACCTAATACTTGTTACTGGCACCACTAGTGAGGGCAGTCTTGTGGGACTGAGCCCTTCACCTGTAGGGTCTGACACGAACTCTGAGTAGTTAGTGTCAGAATTGAATTAAATTGTAGGACACCAAGTTGGTGTCAGAATTGGTTGCTGTCAGGAGGAAAAAAAGCCTCTCAGTTGCACAGCCAACATGTGGCAAATGGGGACCTGAACTCAGGTCTCTTAACTCTACTACTTACGTATAGCACTTCAGATATGAGAAGAACATTGCCCTAACCCTCTTAGACAAAAAAGTACACAGTAGCTGCTGACTGGTAAACTCAGGTTCCTGTACATGAAGAAGGGTGGGTGGCAGGGTGAAATACAATTTCTTCCCTCATTCTGTATCTCAAGACTTATCTAATATTAAACGTTTATTCTGTCTGCCAGGGATTGCAAATTTGTATCCTCCACATTGTCAGAACAAAAATATTCCAGAGTAAAGCTTCCGAAGTGTTGAAGTCATTGTCGTTAACTGCTGGGAGGGTGAAAGCGCTGCCATCAATGACCTCACTGAGGCTTTGTGTAAGGATGTATAACATGCTCAGGTCATTACCAGCCCTAAATGAACGCTTTTGGCTGCCGGAGCCATCTATACTTACCAAGGAAATGGCATCGCCTGAAAGTGACCAAGAAAACCCAGGCATCTAGACAGTAAAACTGTTACCTTTTGTGGTCCTCTTTTTATTCAACTCATGTGTTTCACTTTTTCTATTTCCTTCCTTTATTACCCAGTCTTCTCAAAGTCTCCCTCAGTATATTTTGCTTAAGGTTAAGAATCAGGTAAAACCTGTTGTTTATTATCATCAGGGATAGTAGATTTGGTAGTTTTTCTGTTATTCAATAAATTCTTACTCCAATGAAGTGAAGAATGCCACTCAGCTTTCAAGATAATTCAAGATTATCATTGCTCCATACATCATAAAGTCTATGTGACAAAGTTTGATAAAAATATAGAACCTAAAAAATTCTTTTACTGTTTACTAAAAAGGACATGAGGAAAAAATTTACCCTCCAGAACAAAATGACTCTTGGTGAACACTGAAGGGAGTAGCTTGTATGTATCATACTTTTGATCTGTGAATATTTTAAATTTGTATGTGCTTATACTCTTATTTCCAATTAAGAATTTTGCACCAATTTAACCTCTGGAAATTGTTTTTTTTTTTTTCTGTTAAAAAAGCATATTTTATGACCAGAGGAATTGACTCCATGAGAAATGGGAAGTGAGACAGAGAAAAATTAGCTCGTTGCTGAAGCCTCTGAATATTTCCTTCTGGTTCTTGATGTATCTACCCTTTTATTGATGAAATGACAGTGAGGCTCAAAATATGAAAAGTTAGTCACAATCACCCCTTATGGCTTTTAAAAGATCAAGCCGCTCATGGAGTTTCAAACACTTAAATTATTAATGGCTTCCTAAATAAAAAGTGACCTCCACTGGTTTGGGGAGCACTCCCACTGGATTTAGGAGATCGAGTCTTTGAATTGCTGTGTTCTGTTTTGTCATAAACTAGGCAGCTGCTGCGAGTGCACTGAACTAAGGGACTAACAAATGTCATGTGAGCTGTGTCATACTCTTCTTACCACTCTCTGAAGAACATGTGTTTTTTTTTTATAGAAATGGTTGTAAATGACTGTTGGATTTCTAGGCGAGCCAAGAGCATATTTCAAATGCAGTATAATTGAGACCTTACAGGATAATGGAAAAAAGCAAAAGGAAGAGAATATAGAAGTAAAGCAATTCTCAGAGGTTAGTGTTTTTAGTGGTGTTATAGTGCCATCCCTAGATAGGGGCTTGACGTTGGGAAAATTACAAGATGTGGTTGACTTACTCTATGTCCTGGAATTTATATTCAGATTAAAATAAACCTTAAGTAAAGGCCACTTTAAATGTGAAAAAAAAAAATCACCAAAGAGACACATTTAGCCTGAGGGTGAAATATTTGTGTTCCCTTCGTGGTTTTAGTTTTCTTTGTACTTTTTTCAGCACTTTGGGTGGTATAGCAAACAAAATTTCACATAATGTTCCTGGAATGGCTCTACCGTAAATGTACAAGCTCCACACACATACTGTGGAAGCTAAGTCAGGTGGACATTGCTATTCCCCTGCCAACCCTGAAATCCTACCTCTTGGAAATAATTCTCTTGATTTAAGCCTTTACCTCATGCACTGGTCTGGAATCTTTTAGTTTAGTGATAGAGATCCAAGTCAGATTAGGTTAAGAGTCAAAGAGAGTTTAATGGTTCAATTCATTGTGAAGTGCAAGGGCTGAGTCGGTTTTAGGTAGGGTGACTACGTTCTGGTTTGCCTGAGCCGGTCCCAGTTTATGCCTGTTGTCCTGATTCAAGTATTACCAGCAGCCCCTTTTACTCTTGAGTGTCCTGGTTCGGGACACAAAATATATGATAACACTAACTTTAGGTCTAGAGTTCAAATGAAATGAATTCAAAGAATGTGTCAGGATTCTCTTCTTCTCTCCCTGTTTGCTGGCTCTTTGTTCTTCTGTGTTTGGCTTCATCCTCATATTGGGTTTTCATGGTTGGACACTGGCCATTGGCATCCCCTTCCTCCTGCCCTGCGACTTCCCATCAGTGTCTCCCATGGGCCGCAGCCAGCCAGAAGCCAGTTGAGCCAGGAACCCGTGGGGTTCAGTCCCTTCTGATACAGAGCAAAGCAGGGGCAGCGAGAAGAAAGGACCAAAGAACTGGTACACGAGTCATGCGCCCACAGGCACTGTGTCCAGGGAATATTGATCCAGCCTGAGTCACATACTCACTGTGAAGTGGAGGGATAGGGGATGACCTGTTTGATAGGATATCCTGGAGTGGAGAGTGGACAGTGACACCAAAGATGGGATGCTGGCGGCAAAACGTGGGGGCGTTTCCACTATATCTCCTGACAAAATACAAGTGCCTCATGGGAAAACAACTGCTTGCAGGCTTATCAATCAGTTCCCTGACTCTGAATAAGCCTGTTAGATCCTTGTCTGAGCAGGGTTTGAATGGGGTGGGTAAGGAAAGCAAGAAATTTTTTGGTGCCTTTGAAGTTGAGGAGCAAAGACAGGGACTCTAGGAGCTGAAGGGTGATTTTACTTAAAAAGAAAACTTCGGGAAAGGAAGACCTAGAGTACCGCAGAACTGGTTTTCATGATATTACATGGGGCCAGCGTTCCCTGTTTCTGATATATTGTGTGTGATAACAGTACCCCTATATCCTTTTTGGTTGTGGCAGAACATGTCGTTTCTTCAGGGAACAACCATCCTAACCTTTGGGTTTCCTTTCCTGGGTCTTAACAGTTCAGAGCTTAATTGTCAGATTCTGGATTGCCTTTTCTCTTACCCGTCCCATGTTGAAGTTCATGTTGCCTCTTTTTTTATGTTACCAACAAAGGGAGATCATTCTCAAGCTCGTTGCTGTCAGTTTGTCATTGCCTCATTCAGAAGAGCTTGGCATTCTTTGCCAATGCTTGGGAAACCTGGGCTAAAAGTGCCGACTGGATCATGCCAGCCTGTCAACCACTGGAGCTCTCTAGCCCTGTGGAACCTCCTTAACGTTACCCTGGGATCTTCAGTACCTGGCTCCTCAGATGAGGTCCAAGACAGAGCCACCAGGATTGGTTCCATCCCTGGGGGTGGGGTGGGAAACATGGGGCCATAGGGGGAGGGCCAGTTACTAAGAGAGGAAAAGGCTTCCTGGTCACATTTTTAAAACATTGTACTAGCCGTGTTAGGGCAATTTTAGAAGATATTTACAAATTATCTTTTTCAAAAAAGAAAAATCCATAATTCCCTGACCTATCAATAATGTCTGTTTTTCCATGTTCCCTTATACTCTTTGTTTGAACACATAAGAATTTAAATAATTAATTTTAGTAAATGAAATTTTATTCTGATTTTTAGTTACAATTTCCCAGTTCTTATAATAATTGATTGCATAATATAGCATAAGTTACTAAGTTGTTCTGTTATTGGATGTCTAGATCATTTCAATTTTTAATATTGTAGTGACATATGATTAATAAACTGGTACATATAGTTTTTTTTCCTTTCTTTTAAATTATTTCGTGCAGATAAATGAACATTTGTTTAGGTTCCTTGTATATATTACTATATTGTCTTGACAACATTACACTAATTTATAGTGTCACCAACATTTGGAGTTACCATAAGCAGGTTTTTGTATACTGTTTACTTTGGTATTTTATTTTTTAAATTATTTATATGCATTGTCCATTTATCAATTGAACTGTTATTTTTTTCTCATAAATTTGTATGAATTCTTTTCTATTATGGTTATTAGCCCATTAACTATTACATTTAGTGACAATATTTTTCCTCAGTTTATTGCTTTCCTTTTTATAAAAATATTTATTTATTTATTTATTTTTGGCTGCGTCGGGTCTTTGTTGCTGCGCGCCGGCTTTCTCTAGTTGCGGTGTGCGGGCTTCTCATTGAGGTGGCTTCTTTTGTTGCAGAGCACCGGCTCTAGGCGTGTGGGCTTCAGTAGTTGTGGCACACGGGCTCAGTAGTTGCGGCACGTGGGCTCTAGAGAGCAGGCTCAGTAGTTGTGGCGCATGGGCTTAGTTGCTCCGCGGCATGTGGGATCTTCCTGGACCAGGGATCAAACCTGTGTCCCCTGCATTGGCAGGCGGATTCTTAACCACTGCGCTACCAGGGAAGTCCCTGTTTTCCTTTCTTTTTAATATAATGAAATGTTCACTCTGCATTTGATTCAAAATATCCAAAAGATTTATGGAGCATTTAGCATTTCTTGAGTTTAAATGTCTTCATACAGGCAGAGTATTTTTTCGTTTTGTGTTAAGGAATATCTTAGGGATTATGTAAAATCTTCTAAAATGAAGAACAGGGGCATAAATATGCCAACCGAGGCCAAAGGAATCACATATGACAGACACTTGCCATCCCTCACCCTATATTATATCGTACAGCAGCTGGGTGGGGTTCCATGACAAAGTTATTTTTTCCTCTTAAACATGCTTTCTGTCTCTTTGTGTCCATCCACCTTTTCTTAAAAATAAAACACTAAATCTTGGAGAAGATTAGCAAGTATTTGTTAACACACACAAAAACCTCAGAGAGATTCAAATGTTACATATGCATCATCTGTATTACTTCATTTACATATAGGTAACATATTAAAATGTGTATTTGAAAAAAATGTAAAAGTTGCTGAAAAACTAAGTAAGGAAATCAGGAGGAAGAGAAAATAATCATAGGAGCAAAAAGTAAGAAGAGAGGTATGTGATTGGTACCCAAGGAACATGTCATATGAGCTTGTATTTTTGCTAGGAGTGGGCCACAGATTAGACCATAAGCTTCCTAACACCCAACATAAATAGGGAAATATGATCACACAAGTCACATACCTCTTAACAATTAAACAACAAACAAACAAACACACACTTCTTGGGAAAAACACAATTATTCCAACACTACTTGAAATTGGTATTGATAAGTTTTTGTGAAAATGTCCACCTGAGTATATTACCAAATGAGAGGGCAAACTACTTTGAATGAACAAAAAAGCAATCACATTTGGAAACGCTTATGTTCACAACCATACCTGCTAGTTTGCTCAGTGTAAACAGTCGTGTGTAATGCTCAATGTTACCTCAAAGTTATACAATGCTATGTATATACAGAGACTCAATGCAGCATAGGAATCTTCAGTCTCATAAGTGGGTCACTGAAGACTGTTTTTTTTTTTTTTTTTAAATGTTGGAGTGATTTTCCTTAATTTTGGTTATTGGACTTAATTTTGTTTTGTTTGCTTCTTTTTTTTTTACTTTTAAAATTAACTTCATTGCCATATAATTTATATGCAACAAAATGCACCCATTTTAAGTGTATAATTAGATGAGTTTTAACAAATGTGTACACCTGTGAAACTATCCTAAACAAGATTAAGAACATATCCTTCACCCTGTAATGCACCCCGTCCCAGTTAAACCCTTCACCTGTCCCAGCTCCAGGCAACCACTGATCTGCTTTCCACCACCATGGATCAGTTTTTTTTTTTTTTTTTTTTTTTTTTTTTTTTTTTTTTTTTTTTAACGAGCTGACACTGAGTTCGGCTACCGGTTTCTTTTTTTTTTTTTTAAATTTTATTTATTTATTTATTTATGGCTGTGTTGGGTCTTCGTTTCTGTGCGAGGGCTTTCTCTAGCTGCGGCAAGCGGGGGCCGCTCTTCATCGCGGTGCGCGGGCCTCTCACTATCGCGGCCTCTCTTGTTGCGGAGCACAGGCTCCAGACGCGCAGGCTCAGTAATTGTGGCTCACGGGCCTAGTTGCTCCGCGGCATGTGGGATCTTCCCAGACCAGGGCTCGAACCCGTGTCCCCTGCATCGGCAGGCAGATTCTCAACCACTGCGCCACCAGGGAAGCCCCATGTATCAGTTTTGCCTGTTCTAGATTGCCATGTAAATGGGACCATATCCTCTTTCGAGTCTGGCTTCTTTCATTCAGCATATTGTTTTTGAGATTCATCTATGTTGTTTGTATCAGTGGTTTGCTTTTCATTGCTGAGTAGAATTCAGTTGTTTGGATAGATCATGTTTTGTTTATGTATTCACTAGTTGAGGGACATTTGGTCATTTCCAGGTTTTGAAAACCATGAATAAAACTGATATAACCGTTCTTCTACAAGTCTTTGTGTGGCTATGTTTTCTCTTGAAATATCTAGTATAGTGTAATTGCTGAGTCGTAGAGTAAGTGTATATTTAACTATATAGGAAACTGCCAAACAGTTTTCCAAAGTAGTTTTGCCATTTTATACTCTCAATAGCAATATATGGGAGTTAGTATTTAAAGTCCTGATTTTTGAATTGTTTCAAAAAAGTAGAAATAGGTCATAAATCCTTTTTGCAAGCTACTGACCATGTTTCTGAAAAATCCCATTGCTTGATATGTTAGCCCTCTATTTTAACAAAGAAGAGGAAGAACAAAAAAATAAAAGCAAAGCAGAGTGGTATGATCTAATGCTGTTATCTCTTAAAAACTATATTTCCCAGGGAACTATAGTCCAATTCTTATCTTCTTCCAGTAGAGTTTTGTTACACGTGGAAGTATGACACTGATAATTTGCTGAACTTTGATATAAGCTATTATGAAATCATGATATAACAATTGAGACCTTCTGGACCTTTGCAATAACAAAAAAAGAAGATTGATTATTCTGCCATAGTACTTACCAAGTAATAGCAGACTAGGGCAGCATTCTGGACTGGGAGCTGTGGTCCCAGCTACAAGTTATGTGACTTGAAGCAAGACATTTGCCTCTCTGGGCATAAGCCTAGGCTCTACCTTTGTAATGGGCAGGACTAGGTAAATTCTAAATTCTGTACCAGCTCTAAAATTTTGTGACTCTAAATGCAGGCTGAAATTACTTTTAAATCAACTTAAAGTATTTTTTTCACCTACATATTACATGATTATATTCCTTAAAAAAAAGGAAATAAATTAGAGCATGCCAGATAGGGTCAAAGTCCCAGCCCCTTCATCTCCTTTTCCTTCCCCTTCTCCCCACAGTTAACCACTGTAATAAGTTTGCTGTGTAGCCTTCCAAATTTTAAGAAATAGATATACAAAAAATTGTATACCCATAGAAATTCAGTCTTGTGTGTGTGCTTTTTTTTCTCTTTTTTACATAACTTGTATAGGGAACTGATTTGGTGGTCCCCAGGAACACCCCCAGGTTCAATGATTCACTAGGAGCACTCATAAAGTTCAGCATGAAGTCATATTCATGGCTATGATATATAGCAGGAAAACAATGTAAAGCAAAATTAGCAAAGGAAGAATTTGCATGGGTTGAAGTCTAGAGGCAACCAGGCACGAGCTTCTGAAAGTTCTCTTTCAGTGTGGTCACGCAGGATGTGCTTAATTCTTCCAGCAATGAAATGCTGTCTACCAGGGAAATTCATTGGAGACTCAGTGCCCAGGTTTTACTCAGGGCACGTCACAGAGGCACGCTCTGCCTGGCATGTACCAAAATTCCAGACTCCCAGAAAGCAAGCAGGTGTTCAGCATAAGCCACGTTGTTCGTACAAACAGTTTAGGCACAATGCACCATTCTTGCCAAAGAATAGCGGGAATGCTCCACATTCCCACCTTGCAAGCAGGTCTTTCTAAGAATAGCGGTCTCAGGCTACTACGTTAACATTTTTCTGCATTGTAACATAACTTTCTGAAACTTGCTTTTATCACTTGATAAAATGTTTTTGAGATTGAACTGTGTGTGTGTGTGTGTGCACATTTCTTTTAACTGCTCTATAGTCTTTTACTTGAAAATAACACATTGATGGGTATCTGTGTTCTCACATGCAAGGATTTCACTGGTACCCTAAAAGTAGGACTGCTGTGTCATATAGGGTTGGGTATTTTAGTTGTTGATGACTATTACCATACCACCTTTTAAATAGTTTGTTTCAATTTATGCCCCACAGCAAAGTATGAATATCTCTTTTGCCATACCCTTTTCTATAAAGTCTTATAAAAGTTTATCCAATATGTGAAACATCATCTCATTGTGGTTTTATTTTGCATTTTTATTATAAGTTTTTCTTCATTGAAATCACTTTTTGAGAATGTCCTGTTTAATTATGTATTTATATGGAGGGACCAAAAGCAGGATCATTGGCATAAATGTTAGATTAGAGATGTGAGAGGCTCCAAGTACCCAGAGTTCGATTTGACAGGCATGATTTCTAGAATCTGACATCTAGGTTTCTTAAAAGAGCTAAAAAAAGCTACTCAATCAGAAGTTGTGAGATCTCCTTGTATATCTTGTGGCATTAGTCTTTCAATGTAAACTCTGACGGAGTGAACAGAGGTAACTCAGCACTGTCTTCAGGAGACATAAAGGAAGAAAAGTGAACAATTTAAGATTACTCAGAGATGAAATCCCGTACTTCTAGGGAGCTAGGAACTCACCACTGATGGCTGCTCTCTGTTTCTGGAAGCTTGCTCTATAAAATGGTGTGGAACTTAATTTTAATTCTTTCATTCAATAAATATATATTGAATACCTAGGAGGAGCCAGACTGTAGGGATACAAAGTCTAGAAAGAACTGCCTTCAAGGAGCAATTTCTCTAAAGAGAGGTGGATGTAGAGCCCCATGGTAAGGCAAAGGCATTTTTGGGTCTCAGTGGATGTGCAGCTGGTAGGACAGACTAAACATTTTGCTTAGCTGGTGCTAAGAATGACTCACTCAGAAGTACACAGTAAGAATATCATTCTGTTCTCCTTTATTATTTCTGCATGGGGTAGCAGCTCCCTTTGTTTACACAAACAGATCTTTATGGCCAGTCGTGGGGAGGCTCACCTGACCAGCTGGCCCCTATGTGGTCCTCATGAGTTTCCCCTTCTGTTTGGAGTTCTCTTATTTAGCAGACTGCTACCACAACAGAGCTGACTCTCAGGGAGGGACATAACTTCTCCCATGAAATTCTCACCCTAAGAGGAACTTACATTATTTTTTTGGTTCCCCTGAGAGTAGCTGAGATGATTGAAATTTTCAAAATGATTTACACTAACTACTAAAGGAGAACATGATGAAACAGAGGTTTCATCCAACTTGTTTACAAGGCTCCTAATCTTTGTCCCACTTCCCATCAGTCGGAGAATCTCCCTTTTTCATTCTTAGGATTTTTCTGCTTCTATTTGAAGAGTGCTAGCCACACAGACTTTCGGGGAGAAAGAGCAGGTGGCAGGTAAATGAGTTGACTGCATCTCTCAAAATACACAATACAACTGTAACCCTTCTTCAGATGTCTGAGAAACTTGGGCAGTAACCTTCAAATGTAGAGTTCTCATTTCTCCCCTTGCTAAAGGCAAAGCCAAAGGTCTTTCCTTACACTGCTTCTCCTTTCTTCACATATTTCCACCTTTCACATTTCTGATTCTTGGTGTTCATTTCAAAACAAGTTTACCTGGACATAGGGCAGAGGGCCAGGTGATCGTGAAGTTCAATTTACTCTGGTTCAGTACTTTTCTAAACTCCACACACATAAGAAAGAGGGTAAGGTGTTTTTTGACCAGCAGCACTTTAAAGGTGTGCTTACTTATAGAATTCCTAGAACAATCTTCTTAGTGGTTTGATTGATGCTTATCCCAATAAATGTTACCATAAGTGGTTAGGAAGTGGCAGTTATATAACTTAGACTTTCTGGTTTCTCTAACGAAAGGCAGCAGTAACTAAAATCAGTGTCTACACATACAGTGGGAGAAATGGTGTTCTTGGTAAGGGTGGTAAGTAGCTCAATTCAGCCTATTGCTCTCTGGCTGGTTATCATCTGCATTTATTGGGAGCCTAAGTACAGAGATCTGTATCATCAGCGACTGTGGCACATTACAGAAACAGCAGTAACTATTTCACTGACTCAACAGATAGTCATTGAATGCCACATGGGAGAGGAGTATAAAGGGAGATATAATTTATGGGTAATGTTCTTTTTTTTTTTTTTAAATCTTTGTAGTTATTTATTTATTTATTTATTTATTTATTTATTTATTTATGGCTGCATTGGGTCTTTGTTGCTGTGCAGCGGCTTTCTCTAGTTGCGGCGAGTGGGGGCTACTCTTCATTGTGGTGCACGGGCTTCTCATTGCAGTGGCTTCTCTTGTTGCAGAGCACGGGCTTTAGGTGCATGGGCTTCAGTAGTTGCAGCATACGAGCTCAGTAGTTGTGGCTCACAGGCCCTAGAGCACAGGCTCAGTAGTTGTGGCGCATGGGCTTAGTTGCTGCGCGGCATATGGGATCTTCCCAGACCAGGGCTCGAACCTGTTTCCCCTGCATTGGCAGGTGGATTCTTAACCACTGCGCCACCAGGGAAGCCCTATGGGTAATGTTCTTAACCACTGCACCACCAGGGAAGTCCATGGGTAATGTTCTAATCTTTGGGTTGGGTGTTGAGTTTCAGCTGTTCATTATGCTCTGAAATTAATTTTTAAAATGTAATTGTTATATAGGATCAGGAACAGGAAAGGTCACTGAAGTTTCAGTGGACAATTTAGTATTTAGCTGAAACAAGAAAATGCATAGGATAAGGTTTTGGTTATAAAGGTGTTTATAACCTAAAGGGGGCAATTTGACAAACTCAGATGCTAATGGCCTGCACTCATATGACATATTACTAAACTCAAATATCCTTGATTTCATGCCCAATCACAATATTGTAAGCCTACATTCAGCTGGACAGCAAGAGGCAAAATCTTTTCTTTTTAAATTAATTTTTTAATTTATTTTTTGGCTGCGTTGGGTCTTCGTTGCTTCTTGTGGGCTTTCTCTAGATGCGGCGAGCTGGGGCTACTCTTCTACTCTTCGTTGCAGTGCGCGGGCTTCTCATTGCTGTGGCTTCTCTTGTTGCGGAGCACGGGCTCTAAGCACGTGGGCTTCGGTAGTTGTGGCTCACAGGCTCTAGAACGCAGGGTCAGTAGTTGTGGCGCATGGGCTTAGTTGCTCCGCGGCATGTGGGATCTTCCTGGACCAGGGCTTGAACCCGTGTCCCCTGCACTGGCAGGTGGATTCTTAACCACTGCGCCACCAGGGAAGTCCGAGGGAAAATCTTTTACGAAGTTCTTCATTGAAAATTTCAAAATGTATATTTCTTCAATGTTGCATCTTGTCTCGTGTCACTTGAGCCTCTGATCTGGCTTCCAAATGATGCTTTACTCTCTCATTTCTCACTTCTTGCCCCAGGCAGCTCCTGCTTCTGCTTTGACCTGAGGAATCATCACTACCCCATCTCTCAATTTTCCCAGTTGTAGCTAGGAACAGGTTTTAACATTAAGCAAGACTTCCCTAATTGCTTGAGGATGAAGCATGAGGCAATTACAACATAAAGAACCTTAAGCTGCTCTCAGAGTCCACAAGCCCTACTCCCTCTGGAAGACCACCCTATGGGTGCCTTTCTTGCCAGCTTCCAGCTGGCCCTAGTGTAGCAGGGATCAGTTTATTTCTCCTCAATGGCAAGCCCCTTTCCTGGGAGCCTAGAGAGATGAAGTGTTTTCCCCTCATTCCAGGCTAAGGTTCATCCCCTTATCCCCTGCCCCAGGTTCTGACCTCTCTTTAGGGAGATTGACAGTAGTATTATTCACTTCTTTTAGGAATATTTTTACCTCTGTCCATATTTGTGTGGTTTAATCCAATCTCAAACCATCTCAAAGACATCAGAATACGATTATTGGACAGCAGTTCATTTCCCCAAATCTGGATTAGTCAGTTCTAAAAAGCAAAGAAAAGCCGTCTTTGGAGAAAATCTGGAACATTTTTTCATTCTTTCTACCGTCTTCAGTTCCCCAAACCCTGCAAGCAATTGCTCAAAAAATACATTTCAGAGGCAAAAGCATTCTAAACTCATATATTTCACTCTCAAACAGAATTTTTCAGAGACTTTTAACTGCAAAAAGGTCATACTCTTTACAGTACTAAAAGAATATAACTTCTCATCCCGAATTCACTTTACCTATCCTGGTGAACAACTGGGGACCAGGTAAGTTCAAATTGCTTTTTGCCTAGTCTCCGTCTTAGAAGGCAAAATTCCTTGCAACTTTTAAAACAGCACTGCCCCCATGCCCAGATTTTATCACCTATTCCCACCCTCCCCCAAAATTTTAGGCTTCAGTCTAAAGCCAGAGCACTTCTTACATAAACAGGCATATTCAAAACAAATGCTTTAGATAAGAGAGAAGGGAACAGTATTTAGGGTACGCTCAAATAAGGCTCAAAGCCTTATTTCCCAAAAGGCTTCTGGAATCCTTAATCAGCCTTAATTTCCCAGCCTTTATCTTTTACACAGTCATAAGTTTGTCCCGTCTCGTAAACGCTATTCGGAACTCCTTGCTCACAAACTGATTCATTTCCATTCCCAGCGCAGTGCTTTACAAAGCGTAGGCGCCCAATAATGAATGAATGAGTTTGTAGAAGGAAGGCGGGAAAAGGATTAGTTTTCTGGAGATATGACTAGGAGAACTACAATGGCCACAAAACAAGAAGCACCCAAACTTGGACTAACGCCCACTTTAAACCTGCTCTCAAAGAGTCTAAATCAGCGAATTACGCCCCGCCCACGGGCGAGAGACAGGAAATACTAGCGTTCAGGAAAACCGGAAGTGCCTTGTCACGCCTCGCGCATGCGTGCATCCATCCAGCTCGCATTTCCTACCCTCGGTCCTCCAGTGAGAAAGCAGAGATTCAGGCTCCTGCAGGCTGCGGCGTTGTCAGTCCCCCACCCCTCGCCGCTGCGCATGCTTCCTGGGTTGATTTGCTCGTTGTAAGGCGGAGCGAAAGGACAGATTTTCTTCTTGTTCCCGCCCCTCTTCTTTCCTCACCTGCCACGTACTGGGCCCGAGCTCTCGCTAGGCTTGGTGGGTCCGTGCGATTGGCCGGGGCCCGCGCGAGCCTGCCAGCGAGGTGCAGCGGCCCCGGAGGGCAACCGAGTGGGCCGTGACAGTAGCCTTCCCCCAACGCCCCAGAGCCCGGCGGTGGCGGCCTCGCACCGGTTGGATCAGCAGAGACCCGCGAAGGGGCGGCGGCGGCGGCCTCGGGAAGCCGGTATGGCCGCTGGAGACGGGGGCGCGGCCGATCTCTCGGGCAAGGCGGGCCGGGAGACGTGGAAAACGCTGGGAGGGCCTCGTTCGAACCGGCAGGCGCGGGACGGGTGGGGTCGGAGGGGTCGTGGGAAGGGCTGGAGGTCGGGAGGACGGAGGCCGGGTTGGGCCTCGCGTGGGGGAGGGGAGGCCACGTCCGGGGAGGGGAGGGGGGCCCCGCTGGCCACAGTGGCAGCGAAGCAGGCCCTCTGGGGGGCTCTAAGGGGTGTTTGGGTCAGCAAGGGCACTTGCGCGGATTCCACCTTGCTCCTAGGGGTTGGACTGCCCGAGGGAGAGGAGAGGGACTTCGGGAGGCCTGGGGTGGTCCAGTGCCTAACCCTCAGAGGGGCTTGGAAGGGTGAGAAGGGTGGAGAATGGCGCCTGTGGGAATAAGTTAATTGGGGTCACTTAGGAGAAACCTTGTTCCTTGGCTATGTCAGTCCTTAATCAAGCGCCGTCTGGAGGTCCAACCCAGTTTGATAGTGGTGATGACAACTAACTTTTAAGAGTTTACTTTGCTAGGCGCTGTGCTAAGTATTTTCGATGCATGGTCTCATTTAATCATCACAAGGATTCTTCCAAACTTAGATATTCCCATTTTGCACATGATGAAAGTGAGGTTTGGAGAAGTATTTGCCTAAGGTCACACAGCTAGTAGGGGATATCTTTACCATCTTGCTATGCTGCCTCTGGTCAGGCAGGATTTGAGACTCCTTGCATTCTTCGGAATACTCAAGGGTTTGGTTTTGCTTAGGATTTCTTAAAAGGAAATTGCTACCCTCTGGAGGTGCCTAAGCAGGCCCCTCTGAATTTGAGCAGGGCCCTAACTACAGGGCTAGTGGAGCTGGAGGTTTGGTCACTGAACCTACATCCTGGTTTAAGAGGCAGGCTTTTTACGTGTCTCCTTGGGCCTGACACTTTATTCTCCAGTTCTGAGAACAGTGTTCCTGTTGGAAGATTTCGTAAGTTAGTGGCTGCGTCATTTCTGGGCTTCAGAGGGAGTGGGGCAAGGACAAGAAGAAAGAATGAGAAATGGGGAGAAGAAAAAGCTGTAAGGATTTCACCGGCAGCCCTAGGAACTAGTAGTTCACAGCAGTCTCTACCTTGTGATTGAAGTTAGAGAAAAAAGAGGACCTGGATTCTACAGTTATGTAAACAAATGTGGGGATGGGATTTTCCCTTCCAGGGTACTCTTATTTTTGTGGTAACTTGTGTGCATGCTTTATGGAGATGACTGCACAAACTGGGGACACCCTTAGGAAAGAAGGCCTGGTTCCTGGCCACAGGTAGGTTACAGCCCAGTCCAACCAGTAAATGAATTTGCAGGCAAACATGGCAGATGCAAAGTAAAAGAGACTCATATTTTCAGATCCGTTGTAACCGAGCAACAATTCCTTCACGATCAAAAGGATTATATCAATTATATTTAATGTTGGAGATTTCTCTTGATTAGGAATATGTCTGTTGTAGGGAGTCACTTCTAGCTACATAAAGAAGGTACAGTTTGAAGGTTTGACTTAGTAACTGATCTGATCGTACAGCTTTCTTCTTTCAGTCCCTCTATCAGAACTTTATTATTTGTCATTCATCTTTTGTTTAGGGAACGAAAACAAGTTTTTAAATACTATATGTCAGGCACTATTTTAGATGCTGCTGAGAATAGGTAGAACCATCCTGCTGAAGCTAAGCCCTGGTCCTTAACTACACTATTGACGGTTTACACATCCTGTAGGTAAGAGAAGGTTACATAGATTGATTTGCTGAAGTTCTTTATTCTTCTCAGGCTGCAGGGCAAACAAGGTGGAATCTTTACCATCTTGTTGAAGTAATGATACTTCAGAGCTTGGCATATAGTAGGTATTTAAGTATTTCCCAAATGAAGAGGGCTGGTTTGGCTAACAGGTGAAGGGGTTGTATGGAGGTTTCAGTTAATCAGAGTCTTCATGAGAAGTCTTTTGTCAGAATGGGCAGATAAAAAGCTAATTGTATTCTTATTTTCTGTCAGGACAAGCATAGCATCCAGATCGTAGAGCACAGTCTGCTCTGTTCTGAACTGACCTCAGAGTGTTAGATTCAATATTTATTGCCCCATTTTAAGATGGGGCATTAAAGATTCACTCATAAAATTAATTTGTTCAGAGGGTGTCAAGGGGGTCTAGAGACATTCATTTAAGGAGTAGTTAATTAGAAGGACATGGGGCATATATATGAAGAATATTAGGGCATTTATGTACTATTCATGAAATGAATTAGGATTCATGAAAACTTTCTTCAAGTATTTGAAGCGTTGGTGTGTTGGGGGCCAGGTGGAGTGCTTTCACACACACACACGAAGGAGTAAATGTAGAGAATTATGAACACTAAATATGATGTCAATGAAATAACACATTTAAGAAGAGAAAACAGAAAGCTGCTAGTAGAAAAGCATGGTGTTGAAACCAGAATGTGTCCAGTAGGAGATTATAAGGTACTTTAAATAGTCTGAGAGATCATTCGCTTGGGGCAGGAGGAGGAAGGAGTTGATACTAGGGAAATGCTCCGTGGTTACAGATAATGTGTTCAAGAACATCTTGGTCTTGGAAAGAAGAGATAGGCCTTGAGAAGAAGAGATATTAACACATTAATTAAGCATAAGTGTATTTTCTGTTGTTATATGGTAATGGTATAAATTACTAGAGACCTCAGACATTATTTTGAATTTAGGATTACAGAGTCATTACAGGAGAAGCACACTGAATAACCTGAAATAAGATTAAAATAAAACCCAAGAAGGGAAAATTCAATAGCAAGTTAGTATTTAGTTCTCTGATACTGTCTTATTCTTCAAGTGTGCTGTCTAATCACACACACACTCAGGTTTGGGGAAAGGGTGTGTTATGGAAGATGAAGAAACAGTAGTGGACAGTCTTGTTAGAAAGCTCAGGAGGGTATCACTGATTTGTTCTTTGTCCTCAAGTTTCCAAAATAGAAAAATTGGAGAAAATACTCGTGAGGTCTTTCTTATTTTAGTGAGAAAAATTTGAGACTATTTTAGCGTTCACACATGCTCTTCTCTTCAGGGCTAGCAGTTAGTATATACAGGCTAATAGAGTTTGGAAGCCAGGATTTATTTTTCCCTTCATTTAACGGCTATTGAATGATTAACCGTGTGCTAGGCACTGTTCTAGGCTCCGGAAATACAGTGAACAAAACCATTTATTTCCCTACTTTCTAGTGGAAAAGACAGTAAAAAATTAATACATTTAAAATATTTGGTAGTGATAAGTGCTTTGCAGAAAAATGAAGCAGGATAAGAAAGTGACAGTGAAGCCATTTTAAGTTAGATGGCCAGGGAAAACCTCTGAGAAATTAACATTTGATCAGGGATCTGAATCATGTGAGGGGTGTGAAAAGGGCTCAAGATAAAGGAAGCAGCAAGTGCCAAGTCTTGAGAAGGAGAATGTGAAGTATGAGTGTAGCAGGGTAGCCAGGGAGAGAGGTGGGAAATGAGGTTAAATACTTGGCCAGGGACCAGAGGTCAGGTCATGACCTTGTAGTTCTGGCTTTTACCAAGAGTGAGATGGGAATCTATTGGAAGATTTTGAAGTAGTGATACTAGATTTTATTTAACAGGATAACTCTGATGTGTTGAGAATAGATTAAAAGCAGACAAAGGTAAAGGGCAGGCAGACCAGTTAGGAGTCTTTTGCAATAATCCAGGCAAGAGATGATGGTGGCTTGGATTAAGTTGATAGAGGTGAAGGTACTACAGTGACTGGATTCTAGAGATATTTTAAAGGTTGTGGCAATTAGATTTGTTGGCAATTTGGTGTATGTAAGGTGTGAAGAAAAGAGAGAAACTAAGATTTTTTTTTTATCTTGAACAACTTAGAAGGAGAATTGTTACTAACTGAGATGGAGAAGACTGCAGGAGAAGCAGATTTTGAGGAGAAGATGAGGAGTTTGTTCTAGACATGTTAAGTAAGAAATCTAAATCAGATAAGCAGTTAAATATATGGGTAAAATAATAATAGATATAAAATAATAAGACTTATTTTCTTAGGCACATAATAAAGCCACCTCCAGACCATTTTTTAAAAATAAATTTATTTATTTATTTTAGGCTGCATTGGGTCTTTGCTGCTCACGGGCTTCTCATTGCGGTGGCTTCTCTTGTTGCGGAGCACGGGCTCTGGGCGCGCGGGCTCTAGAGCACAGACTCAGTAGTTGTGGCTCATGGGCTTAATTGCTCCGCAGCATGTGGGATCTTCCCAGGACCAGGGCTTGTACCCGTGTCCCCTGCATTGGCAGGCAGATTCTTAACCACTGTGCCAACAGGGAAGTCTCTCCAGACCATTTTTTTTTTTTTTTTTTTTTTTTTTCTCCAGACCATTTTAACATGAATATCGTAACACTGGAACAGTGGATCTCCTTTGAAGACCAGAATTTCTTAGATTCTAATCGTAGCTTTGCTTTTCAACTTTTAAAATATGTTTTATAGCTGTTTAATCATCAAAACCATTTTGTCAGTCTTTTTCTAGAGTTGTATATATAGAACATCCTGGAGTCCACCATGAATGGGCAGTTGGATCTGAGTGGGAAGCTAATCATCAAAGCTCAACTGGGAGAGGATATTCGACGAATTCCCATTCATAATGAAGATATTACTTATGATGAATTAGTGCTAATGATGCAGAGAGTCTTCAGAGGAAAACTTCTGAGTAATGATGAAGTTACAATAAAATATAAAGATGAAGGTAAGAGTGTTTCTCAAGTTAGTTTTGAAAAGTCTAAATATTATATGTGTTCTTTTGTCCATTTTTCATTGAAATCAGAATAAAAATTGTGTCCTTCCATGGTAATTGAGTACCACTTTCTTTTATTTAATGGAACGTTCATGTAGTTATAATTCTTTTATAAGTTAAAAATAGCTAAGTGATTTATTATTAGAAGGGGGTTTTAAGTGATAGGACACTTTCACACATTTTTACAAGCCATTTTTTTTTTTCTCTTATGCCTGTGCAAATTCTGGCTTCCTTTTTGCTTTAAAACCAAACTTTTACTTGTGTTTCCCAATGTGAAAGGGATGTTAGTAGGTATTGAATGAGAAAGGATTTCATGGTCAACTAAGTATGGGAAAGCTGGTTTAAAAAAAGACAAATGTATTTCTTTATTGCAGGTATTTTCAGAACATGTAATATACTGATGTACGATGTCAGTTTATGCAGTGTTCTCAGACTCACTGGACCACAAAACTTTTTATGGAGATGGGTTTTACATGACAAATGTTTCATCAAAGACATAGTAGAATTATAGTAGTAGACTGTCTTTATTTCTTTTTCTTTAAACCTGTCTTCTTTGTTAACATCTCTACTGATAATTGTGCTTTAGGTAGTTACCAGTATCTTTCTTATCGCTGAATTTATTTCCAGTCTATTTCACCTTGATCTCAATACTTGGCACTGCTATCCACACTGTCCTTGTTAAACTACTCTTACCCCTTAATATCTCTGACATTGTGCTGTCTCAGTTTTCTTCTTATCACTAATAGCTTCTTCTCTGTTTCTCTCTGTGTGTTGGCTTGAAGTAATGCCAGCTGTTACAGCAGAAATCTTAAAATCTTGATGGTTTAACACTCAAGAAATCATTCAGGGACCCAGGTTGACAGGGACCCAGCTCTGATATATTCAACACATGGCTTACAAGCTCACCTTGAGCACTGACATCCAGCAAGCAGCTGCATGAAGACAGAGTGTAGAGGATCACATGGGAGGTTGTACTCTCTAGGCCTAGTTTCTGTTCACTTCACATTGGTCAGACCCCAGTCACATGACTGTGCCGATGTCAGTAGGTTGGGAAATGTCCCTGGTTGGACAGGCACTTTTCAACAATTTACACTGAGGAAGGGGAGTATAAATCATTGATGATCAGCTAAGCTGATTATTTCACTACGGGTGTAATTCTCCTTTCTTTTTTTTTGCAATGTATCATCTAATGGTACCCAGAACTAATTTTTGAGGGTCACCCATGTTAAGGAACAAAAAAGGAGAGCAGTTTTCTTCCCGTTCTCTTCCCTAGTAATCTCATCTACTTACAATACATTGACTTTCCACTGTTTGACTTCCAAATGTGTGCCTAAATTTGATCAATTTGTTCTTTTTTTTTTTTTTTTTTTTGACTTTACAACTCGTTTTGAATGGTTTTACCTCAGATGATTTGCTCTTACCTGAAACTTGGCATATCTTAAACTGAATTTACTGTTTTACTGGCTTTCTCTTAACTCTCTTATTTTTGTTTAGGGAAGGGTCAGCAAGCTTTTTCTTTAAAGGATCAGATAATAAATACTTCAGCATTGTGGGTCACATAAGGCCTCCGTCTCATCTTCTTTTTTCTAGAACCTCTAAAAATATAAAAACCATTCTTAGTTTGAGGTCCTGTAAACAAGGATTTGTCCGTTGGTTGCTTTGGGTATCCTCACTGTTGAAACTTCCACATCTAGTTATCACATTGAATTTGTTTTTCATCGTGTTTTTGAGTGCTTTGAATTGTACAGATTTGTGTTCCATAGACTGTTGGGCACGAGCATAGAAGACTGACTTAGGTAAGGAGTTCCTGCCGTCAGGGATACTGTTTCTGTTGTGGGAATCAGAGAAGAAAACGGCGGTTATAGAAAGTTTCCTTCTTTTACATATACATACTTTATTTTCTTAAAAATATGTTTATGAGTAGGGTCCCTGAAGTTGAGCGTTAGAAGTTTTTGTTGTAAACAACGGATGTGAGTTTAGCTTTAAAAAAAAACGTTTAGCTTTTAAAAACAAAACAACGGATGTGGCTGTAAAGAGCAAAACACAATGATAAAATCCTCAGTTGTGGCTCTTATTGCCATCTTTGTCCAAAATAAGCCTGCCTAATCAGTGTTACAGTTGGTGTAGCAGAGCATCGCTGGAGCGGCCTCTCAGCCTCCCCAGGCACCCTCCGTCCCCCCAGCTGTGTCGAAGATACCTTGCAGAGGCCCCTCCCTGATCAGTTTCTTGCTGTGGCTGCTCTTCTGTTCTTTCTCTCTCTAGCAGTTTTTTTCCTAGCCCTTTGAAAGCTTTTGAACAGGCAGCTGGTATGCTAATTATAGTATTCTTTATCCTTGGGATCTCCTAGGGCATTTCAGAATCTTGTGTGTATGAATATTTGTCCCGTGGAGAATTGATAGTTCCCATCTCAGCATCGAGACGGTCAGGGACCTGAAAGACTCCACTGTCTATCCATTTATTGGGACAATTCTGCCAAAATTTTGTTTTTAACAACCTTTCTACTTACTGTTGTATGTGGCTTCCCCTCCATTTGTGTCAGTGGCGTTTTACTGTACTTAGAATTAAAATTTGAACCTTGAGCTTCATTATTACTTTAATTTCTTTCTTTTTTCTTTTTTTTTTTTTTTAAAATTAATTAATTAATTAATTAACTTATTTATTTTTATTTTTGGCTGTGTTGGGTCTTCGTTTCTGTGCGAGGGCTTTCTCTAGTTGTGGCAACCGGGGGTCACTCTTCATCGCGGTGCGCGGGCCTCTCACTATCGCGGCCTCTCTTGTTGCAGAGCACAGGCTCCAGACGCGCAGGCTCAGTAGTTGTGGCTCACGGGCCTAGCTGCTCCGTGGCATGTGGGATCTTCCCAGACCAGGGCCCGAACCTGTGTCCCCTGCATTAGCAGGCAGATTCTCAACCACTGCGCCACCAGGGAAGCCCTCTTTTTTTTTTTAATAAACTTATTTATTTATGGCTGTGTTGGGTCTTTGTCGCTGTGCGTGGGCTTTCTCTAGTTGGGGCGAGCGCGGGCTACTCTTCCTTGCTGTGCGCAGGCTTCTCATTGTGGTGGCTTCTCTTGTTGTGGAGCACAGGCTCTAGGTGCATGGGTTTCAGTAGTTGTGGCATGTGGGCTCAGTAGTTGTGGCGTGCAGGCTCGGTAGTTGTGGCGCACAGGCTTAGTTGCTCCGCAGCATGTGGGATATTCCCGGACCAGGGCTCAAACCCATGTCCCCTGAATTGGCAGGCGATTCTTAACCACTGTGCCACCAGGTAAGTCCTTACTACTTTAATTTCTGATAAGTACATTTAAATTTTTTAGAATGGAAAAGATTTCAGTCTAAACTGTAATCTCCTCCTGGTGACTAGTAAAAGATTACTTAATGTATTAATCTTAGCTATGTGTTTGTTGGCTCTTCTTCTGAGGATCTGATAAATATCTTGCCATAAAAGTCATAAGTGAAATTGATTTAGTGTCATTTGAACAAATACATCTTTCCTAGATCCTTTATATTTGTTTAAGGTTTTTATGGGAGATGCTAATTATGCTCTGTGACCTACATTTTGCATTTTAATTGAACATATATCCTAGTTTACTGCTGGTGCAAATCTGAAACTTTTTTTTGTTTGTTTCAGATGGAGATCTTATAACAATTTTTGATAGTTCTGACCTTTCCTTTGCAATTCAGTGTAGTAGGATACTGAAACTGACGTTATTTGGTAAGTGGTAAACTTTCTAATAAATTTACTACTTTATTCATTGTATTTTTATGAAAAACTGTTTAGCTTTCTTCGTTTTAAAGACTCAGAATTAAGTGGTAACTTTTCAGCTATATCAGAATTTTTAAATTATTAAGGCTTAACTATATTCTTTTTCTTTGAAGATTAGTAGAAAGTAGGCATATTTTAAATAACCCATTTGCTCAGTTACCCTAAATAGTAATGTGTGCCACTTGTATAAGTGTTTCCAGGATTGAAAATAATTGCAGTGTTAAAACTACCTTTATTAAGTTTAGTTCTCTAAGAATATATAGTTATCTTTTCTAATGTAGTATGTTTTTACTTATTCTCAGGGTTTAACGTATAGGCCTGATACTTTTTAGAAATTATTTTTCAAGGAGTACTTAAAGATTAGAGATAGTTCTGATAAAAAACAAATATAAGACTAATTTTAATCTATTAGATTTTGTTTTCTTATAGATCATGACAGATTTGCAAGGCAGAATGCTTAAGGGACAAGGTAGAAGTGATTGCAGAGTTAAAGTGGTAGTATGATTATGTGAAAAATAAAATGTGGACTTTTTTTCTGGATGTTTTGGTTAGCATTTTTAAAAAATTTTGTGGCTCAAGTGGGGCAAAGGAAATACCCTTTTAAAACTCAGGCAAACTGGGTGTTTGTCTTAGAACCTGTCAGAGGAAACAAATTGTAATAAACTTACTGGAAAAAAAAAAATTATGTGGCACTGACCATTACAGTTCCATGAAATATGATCATGGCCAATTGATTTAATTTGTATTTATTTTCTCTCCATCTAGGAAGGGTGAACATGAATCATTTAAAAATGCTAATAACAAAAACTGTTAAAAATTTTTTTAAATAAAAGGTATCTTTTTACAATATTGAATCTAAAATACTTAACCACTATTGGCCACCTATCAAGCAGATTAGGTAAACTGAAAATCTTCATCCCAGAAACACTGAGGATGTGCTAAATAAACTATTTCAAATATACTTTTTGAATTACACACCTGAGCTTGCTCAGGAACTTGAGGAAAATGTCAGGGACCAAAATATAGTTGGAGTTAAAAACCAGCACCTGAAGTACCAAAAGCTGAGACTTGGGATGCTTTTGGTGGTGATGGTGAAGGTTTTAGTGTGCATAATCTAAGGATTTGTCATTTGGTATCTACGTGGTATAGGCCTTGGGTCCTAGACCCTCAGTGGCTATACTCTCAAAAAGAATATTGTAGAAGAAAAATATCTCTTCGTTGGTAGAGTCAAGGAATTGACAGGGGAAGCTCTCATATACCCTGGGATGTCAGGGGTTTGCAAAGGCTCTCTTGAGGATTCATAACCAGTGGTCCTTTGGGAACTCCCAAGCCCAGATACTACCACGAAAAATTGCAAGAAACAAAGGCAGAAATCTCTTTGGAGGGTGTATGTTCTCACTTCAGATCACATAGGCTTCTCACAGATAAAATCCTGTTGATGAACTTAGAGGTCAAAACTGTAAGACACGTGAAACATCCATGTAAGCAAGAAAATGGATACAACTAATAGTAGGATTAGATTTCCAAGAACTTCAGTTAGTAGAAGTGATAATAAAATATATATTAAAAGTTATTGGACATAAAAGAAGAAATAAGAATATAAGAACTAGGCCCTATGAAAAAAGGAATCGATTAAAAACTTAAGGTAGATAAACAACAAGGACCTACAGTATAGCACAGGGAACTGTATTACAAGATTCAACCATCTTGTAATAACCTATAATGGAAAAGAATCTGAAAAAGAATATATATAACTGAATCACTGTGCTGTACACCTGAAACTAACACAACATTGTAAATCAGCTATACATCAATAAACCTCCCCCCCCCACAATAAAAAAGAACTTAAGGTAACTTGTGGAAATGAAAAATATTAGTCAATTAAAATAGAAATTAAATACTAAGTGGTGAGTTAGAACAGCAGATTAGTCACAGCCAAAGAGGGAATTAGTAAACTGGAAGGTGGTCTAAAGAAATGACAGAATAGAGTGCAAAAACACAAGAGATGGAGAATAATGAGAGGGAATTTGAGAAAGTCCAGCTTATTTCCATTAAGACTTTTTTTAAAATTTTAATTAATTAATTAACTTATTTTTGGCTGTGTTGGGTCTTCGCTTATTCCAGTTAATGGCCAACCAAGACCCCTTGAATCAAGTCAGGTGAAATATCTTCGTCGAGAACTGATAGAACTTCGAAATAAAGTGAATCGCTTATTGGATAGCTTGGAACCACCTGGAGAACCGGGACCATCCACCAACATTCCTGAAAATGGTATACCATGAAGTCATTTTATTCTGATTTATCCTTTTTATATCTTTTTGCAGATTTTTTTTCTAACTCTTCTTCAGCAGGAGTAGGATGGCACCTGCATTGTCACCCTTTCTTATTCCTGCATCTGTGCTAATATTCATATCTGTGTTCCCAAACCTGGCCGTTCATTAAGATTACTGGGAGATTTTATTATACCAATTCCTGGATCTCATCCCAGACCTCTTGGAGGGCAGGGCCCAGGGATCCCATTGTTAAAGTGCTCTCTGGATGATTGTTTTACAGCTAGTCTTAGACTCCTGGGTTTATGACATAGGTTGGTTTTCAAACCCCTTTGACTCTTGAACCCTTTTCAATGTAATAGTTAACTAATGAACCATAGTAATGGAAATCATTTCATGAATTTTATGTGATATATGAAGTATTAATAGTTTCAAGTAAAAAAGTAATCTTAGTACACTCAAATGGTGTATAGTTTATCTTAAGCACAGTGTTCATAATATGCAAAGAAAAATGTATTTTTTTCCATTTTACATATGACATGTACTATTTACATTAAGATAAAGCAAGGTTTATTGACAAATTTGGAACTGAATATAGCTTGGGGACCAAATATATTATAAAATATAGACTGAAATTTAAGTATGTCTTGAAAGTAGATTTTAAAAGACTTGCTTCCCTCAACTTTTAATATTAGATGTTGGACTTTAAAAATAAACACTTTTTAAAAAATAATTTTTGTGTTTGCATATAAGTTTCACATGCTTAAAACTGTCCATATTGTGAAATAGTAGTATTTTATAGACTCTGGATGACTGGCTGTAAGGGGCTTAATAGAAGATAGTTTTGTGGAAAAGTGGCATTGTATAATCCCTTGCAACCTTTAGATTCTGAGATACTCTCTTTTTGGCCCCATTTAAATTTTGGAGTTTTGTTTGATTTAGTTAAAGATGCATTATCCGTCATTTCCCTCTTCCTCCAGCCATGTGGAGTTGTGTTAGTGGTAGATGGCTTGATAAATATTTGGTGATTGATTAGTAATTTCTGGTTTCACTTCCAGACTTCAGAACATATTAAAGAGATGTGCTGAAATACTACAGTGAGATCCTTCTGGCCTCCTTATGATGAAACCTTTTATATTTCAGGTCAAAGCAAATGGCCTTTTCTGAATCCTATCTCTCCAAACAAAAATCTCCAATTTTAGGTCAAGGATCTGAAGAAAACTTTTGACCATTTTCCCAGAAGAAATCATAGATGCTGATACAACTACATTTGCATATAACTTGAAGGAGTTAAAGCATCTGTAGAATATTATGAAACTTAGATCAGAATTCAACAAGTAGAGCCAGTACTGTGCAGAAACCTACGGTAGTCTATATTCTGCTCTAAGGAATAGATTTGTAAGCTTTTTGGTTTTGGTGAAACAACCTTTCTATTCACTTGTTTCTCTCCACATACTGCTTTTCTTTATCAGTTTATTTCCAGGTGTTCATATGTTTTATTGTTAACATCTCACCTATGTTAATGGAAAAGATGTTAAAAATTGGTTTCTTCTCTGCATCTTGGAAATTATATCATGTATTGTTTCTTTATGTGGCCATCCTTCTAGTCATTGTGTCCTATCCGAGTTACTTAATGAACTGAATAATACATTCTATGCTTTTTTTCTTTAATTAAATTAATTAATTTTCATACAGCAGGTTCTTGCTAGTTATCTGGTTTATACATATTAGTGTATATATGTCAACCCCATTCTCCCGGTTCCTCCCACACCACCTCTTTCCCCCCCCGGTATACATACATTTGTTCTCTATGTCTGTGCTTCTATTTCTGCTTTGCAAATAAGATCATGTATACCATTTTTCTAGATTCCACATATATGCGTTAATATACGGTATTTGTTTATCTCTTTCTGACTTACTTCACTCTGTATGACAGTCTCTAGGTCCATCCACGTCGCTACAAATGACCCAATTTCATTCCTTTTTATGGCTGAGTAATATTCCATTGTGTATATGTACCACATCTTCTTTATCCATTCATCCGTCGATGGGCATTTAGGTTGCTTCCATGACCTGGCTATTATAAATAGTGCTGCAGTGAACATTGGGGTGCATGTGTCTTTTTGAATTATGGTTTTCTCTGGGTATATGCCCAGTAGTGGAATTGCTGGGTCATATGGTAATTCTATTTTTAGTTTTTTCAAGGAACCTCCATACTGTTCTCCATAGTAGCTGTATCAATTTACATTCCCACCAACACTGCAAGAGCGTTCCCTTTATTCCACACCCTCTCTAGCATTTGTTGTTTGTAGATTTTCTGATGATGGCCATTCTGGCTGGTGTGAGGTGATACCTCATTGTAGTGTGTTTTTTTTTTTTTTTTTTAATTTATTTATTTATTTTTGGCTGTGTTGGGTCTTCGTTTCTGTGCTAGGGCTTTCTCTAGTTGCGGCAAGCGGGGGCCACTCTTCATCGCGGTGTGCGGGCCTCTCGCTGTCGCGGCCTCTCTTGTTGCGGAGCACAAGCTCCAGACGCGCAGGCTCAGTAGTTGTGGCTCACGGGCCTAGTTGCTCCGCGGCATGTGGGATCTTCCCAGACCAGGGCTCGAACCCATGTCCCCTGCATTGGCAGGCAGATTCTCAACCACTGCGCCACCAGGGAAGCCTCCTCATTGTAGTTTTGATTCGCAGTTCTGTAATAATTAGTGATGTTGAGCAGCCTTTCATGCACCTCTTGGCCACCTGTGTGTCTTCTTTGGAGAAATGTCTATTTAGGTCGTCTGCCCATTTTTGGATTGGGTTGTTTGTTTTTTTAATATTGAGCTGCATGAGCTGTTTATATATTTTGGAGATTAATCCTTTGTCCATTGATTCATGTGCAAATATTTTCTCCCATTCTGAGGGCTGTCTTTTTGCTTGTTTGTAGTTTCCTTTGCTGTGCAAAAGCTTTTAAGTCTCATTAGGTCCCATTTGTTTATTTTTGTTTTTATTTCCATTACTCTAGGAGGTGGGTCAAAAAACATCTTGCTGTGATTTATGTCAAAGAGTGTTCTTCCTATGTTTTCCTCTAAGAGTTTTATAGTGTCCGGTCTTACATTTAGGTCTTCAATCCGTTTTAAGTTTATTTTTGTATATGGTATTAAGGAATGTTCTAATTTCATTCTTTTACATGTAGCCATCCAGTTTTCCCAGCACCACTTTTTTTTTTTTTTTTAACATCTTTATTGGAGTATAATTGCTTTACAATGGTGTGTTAATTTCTGCCTTTATAAGAAAGTGAAAGTGAATCAGTTATACATATACATATGTTCCCATATCTCTTCCCTCTTGTGTCTCCCTCCCTCCCACGCTCCCTATCCCACCCCTCTAGGTGGTCACAAAGCACCGAGCTGATCTCCCTGTGCTACGCGGCTGTTTCCCACTAGCTATTTTACGTTTGGTAGTGTATATATGTCCATGCCACTCTCTCACTTTGTCACAGCTTACCCTTCCCCCTCCCCATATCCTCAAGTCCATTCTCTAGTAGGTCTGTCCCAGCACCACTTATTGAAGAGACTGTCTTTTCTCCGTTGTATATCCTTGCCTCCTTTGTCATAGATAAGTTGACCATAGGTGTGTGGGTTTATCTTTGGGCTTTCTATCCTGTTCCATTGATCTATATTTCTGTTTTTGTGCCAGTACCATATTGTCTTGATTACTGTAGCTTTGTAGTATAGTCTGAAGTTAGGGAGTCTGATTCCTCCGCCTCCATTTTTTTCCCTCAAGATTGCTCTGGCTGTTTTCAGTCTTTTGTGTCTCCATACAAATTTTAAGATTTTTTGTTCTAGTTCTGTAAAAAATGCCATTGGTAATTTGATAGAGATTGCATTGAAACTGTAGATTGCTTTGGGTAGTATAGTCGTTTTCACAATATTGATTCTTCCAATCCAGGAACATGGTGTACCTCTCCATCTGTTTGTGTCCCCTTTGATTTCTTTCATCCATGTCTTACAGTTTTCTGAGGACAGGTCTTTTACCTCCTTACGTAGGTTTATTCCTTGGTACTTTATTCTTTTTGTTGTAATGGTGAATGGGATTGTTTCCTTAATTTCTTTTTCTGACCTTTTGGTGTTAGTGTACAGGAATGCAAGAGATTTTTGTGCATTAATTTTGTATCCTGCAATTTTACCAAATTCATTGATTAGCTCTAGTAGTTTTCTGATGACATCTTTAGGATTATTTGTGTATAGTATCATGTCATCTGCAACAGTGACAGTTTTACTTCTTCTTTTCCAATTTGTATTTCTTTTATTTCTTTTTCTTCTCTGATTGCTGTGGCTAGGACTTCCAAAGCTATGTTGAATAATAGTGGCGAGAGTGGACATCCTTGTCTGGTTCCTGATCTTAGAGGGAAATGCTTTCAGTTTTCCACCATTGAGAATGATGTTGGCTGTGGGTTTGTCGTATATGGCCTTTATTATGTTGAGGTAGGTTCCCTCTGTGCCCACTCTCTGGAGAGTTTTTATCATAAATGGGTGTTGAATTTTGTCAAAAGCTTCTTCTGCATCTACTGAGATGATCATATGGTTTTTCTTCTTCAATTTGTTAATATGGTGTATCACATTGATTGATTTGTGTATATTGAAGAATCCTTGCATCCGTGGGATAAATCCCATTTCATCATGGTGTATGGTCCTTTTAATGTGTTGTTGGATTCTGTTTGCTAGTATTTTGTTGGGGATTTTTGCATCTATATTCATCAGTGATATTGGCCTGTAATTTTCTTTTTTTGTAGTATCTTTGTCTGGTTTTGGTAGCAGGGTGATGGTGGCCTTGTAGAATGAGTTTGGGAGTGTTCCTTCCTCTGCAATTTTTTGGAAGAGTTTGAGAAGGAAGGGTGTTAGCTCTTCTCTAAATGTGTGGTAGAATTCACCTGTGAAGCCATCTGATCCTGGACTTTTGATTTTTGGAAGATTTTTAATTACAGTTTCAATTTCATTTCTTGTGATTGGTCTGTTCATATTTTCTATTTCTTCCTGGTTCAGTCTTGGAAGGTTATAGCGTTCTAAGAATTTGTCCATTTCTTCCAGGTTGTCCATTTTATTGGCATAGAGTAGCTTGCAATAGTCTCTTATAATGCTTTGTATTTCTGCAGTGTCTGTTGTAACTTCTCCTTTTTCATTTCTAATTTTATTGATTTGAGTCCTCTCCCTCTGTTTCTTGATGAGTCTGTCTAAAGGTTTATCAATTTTGTTTATCTTCTCAAAGAACCAGCTTTTAGTTTTATTGTTCTTTGCTATTGTTTTCTGTTTCATTTATTTCTGCTCTGATCTTTATGTTTTCTTTCCTTCTATGAACTTTGGGTTTTGTTTGTTCTTCTTTCTCTAGTTCCTTTAGGTGTAAGGTTAGATTGTTTATTTGAGATTTTTCTTGTTTCTTGAGGTAGGATTGTATTCCTATAAACTTCCGTCTTAGAACTGCTTTTGCTGCTTCCCATAGGTTTTGGATTGTCGTGTTTTCGTTGTCATTTGTCTCTAGGTATTTTTTGATTTCCTCTTTGATTTGTTCAGTGATCTCTTGGTTATTTAGTAACGTATTGTTTAGCCTCCATGTGTTTGTGTTTTTTATGATTTTTTCCCTGTAATTTATTTCTAATCTCACAGCATTGTGGTCAGAGAAGATGCTTGGTATGATTTCAATGTTCTTAAATTTACCAAGGCTTCATTTGTGACCCAAGATTTGATCTGTACTGGAGGATGTTCTGTGTGCACTTGCGACAAAAGTGTAATCTGCTGTTTTTGGATGGAATGTCCTATAAAATACATTCTATGCTTTATTTTTATAGATGGTTGTAACTTATTTTTTTTTCCTCTCCTGTACTTAGATTGCTTACCTATTTTATGAAATTTCCTAAGCTTTGAAGCTCTTAGAACATATTCTGATTTAATAATCTCAAGAAAAAAAAAAAATCATGAAATAGGCCAAAAAGATACATCAGAAACTGAAAGTTTGGTTCACCGAACAAAACTACAACTCAGCTGTCAGTGCTCTTTAGAATGCTGTGCCTTGCCCTCACCCAGAAACATATAGCTGCCTATGTTTTTCAGCACTCTACCTCTGTAATGGACTCCTTGGACTCTTGCTTGGACATTTGGTTTCCTCTATGAGGCAGATGAGGTGTAGGCCACCTTAAATACTGGATTGACCTGTAGCAGTAGCTCTGCAGTAGCTACTGGAGCCAGTAGTGGACTAGTGGACATATATTGTGTTTTCTGGTGAATGTAGTTTGCCCTAAGTGGAAGTATGCATAGGTAGTGGAAGGTAGCAGTGTGAGGGGAAATAATCATAAGATTGGTGTGATGTGCTCTTGGGATGTGGCCTTGGAATTAGAGGAGGGAAATTGGTGAGGAAGATGGATGACTGGCAGGCTTATTTTAAAGGAGTAGTTACAGAAGCTTTCTTCCAGAAATTTAGGAAATATTAATGTAACTAGAGGGATGATAGGAATAAATGAGAGCTGTAAGCCCATGTGTGCTTATATTCCACTTAGTCCGTACATTTTTTCACAAGATAAATTTGGTCTTGACCACAGAGATGATCTGATAACTGATGTTCATTTACGTGGTTGGTAACAGAAAGGAATTGATAATTGTCTGTTATTTGAGTAAGTGGTTAGCAGTATTCTTTTAACTTGTTTGTTTCGTTTTCAGTTTTTTTTATATGTTCGCCTTAAGTTTCTATTTATAAAATGTAGGTTATCCTTGAACCCCTTTTCTTTCACAAGGTAGTGTAAATGCCTGTTTAGTACCTTAGTATCCTTAGAAGAAAAGCATGGTTTAAAACTTTTCCTGCTCAAAATGTTTAAAATTCTATTTTTCAAAATATTTTATTATGGAAAAATTGAAACATATACAAACGGAGGCATAATACTATAATGAATTTCATGAACCCACACAGCTTCAACAGTTGTCAATTCATAGTATCATGCCATCTATACTCGCACACATTTCTACCCCTCCCATGTTATTTTGAGCAAATCTCAGACACGTATCTTTTTATCTGCAATAAGTCATAAGTATTTTAAAGGAAGACATAGTAAATTAAAAGTATGTATTGGCTTGAGGTTTCCATGTACTTTAGTAATGAACCAGAAGACAAGTAAAAATAAAACATAAAAGTTGATATCATAACTTTAGTTAAGCTTTTTTATCCTTTTAGAAAATAAAGCATTAGTGCACAGTATGAGTCTGATACTAGGATATAGGTCATAGGTCTTCAAAAAGAAGGGTAGAAATGTTTCTGTCTGTAAAGGTGCTTGTATTTTTTTTTTCTCATCTGATAATTCTCAGGGAAGGACATACATAATAGCTTTTTCAAAAAATTTTATCTATTTTGCATTTCTTTTTGACCTTTTTTCCTGATTTTACAAACAAAAATATAAACAAGTACAAAGAAGAAAGTAAAATTATCTATAATCCTATTTTCAGAGTTACCCTCAACATTCCAGAGTATGTGCACTTATATATTTTGCTGTCATATATTTTTTAGGCCTTACTGAGTATAGATAAAAGAGAAACAAGTTTTTGCTTATTTCTTTTATAGATACTGTGGATAGTAGGGAAGAAAAGCCTGCTGCTTCTGATTCTTCGGGGAAACAGTCTACTCAGGTTATGGCAGCAAGTATGTCAGCTTTTGATCCTTTAAAAAACCAAGATGAAATCAATAAAAATGTCATGTCAGCATTTGGCTTAACAGATGATCAGGTTTCAGGTAAGTTAGTGCCTTCCTCCCATCCTTTATTCCCCCTCTCCTTCCTTCCCTTTCCTTCTTTCCTTCTTTAATGGAAGATAACTTGGATACGGTGAAGTGCTCAGATCTTAAGAGTTCAGTTCAATAAATGTTTACATATGTATATACCCTATGTAAAATACCAACAAGATCAAGATGTAGATGATTTCCAGCACCCTGGAAAGCTTTCTCATGCCCTCTCCCAGGCAATAGAACTGTCCTCTTTAAAGAATAACCTCTGTTGGTTCAGGTAAATTTTATCAGAAGTAGAATTCAGAAGGTTTATTTTTTTAAAAATCTGAATCATTTATAATCTTATTTTAGATGTGTTGCTGGATTTAAATTATATTTGATATCTTATTCTTTCTTTTGATCTTAAATTAAGGCAATTTAAATGAAGATTTCTGGTTTAATTTAGTGTAGAAACTGCATTTATTTGAATGTTTTTAACCTTAAAACAGCATCTATACTGTGCTTTCTTTTTATATTTTGGGCATCATTTCGTCAACATTTTTTCTGCTTTCTCTCTTTTGGGATTCCAGTTACACGTACACTGGAGAGCTTGATTGTCCCATGGCTGTCTGAGGTTCATTTTTCTTCACTCTTTTTTCTCTCTGTTCTTCGGATTGGATGATTCCTGTTGATCACTCTTCATGTTCACTGATTTTTTTTCTACCATTTCCAATCTGCTGTTGTTAAACCTTTCTAGTGAATTTTACCTCTCAGTTATTGTGCTTTCAGCTCTAGAATTTCCATTTGGTTCTTTTTATAGTGTTAGTTTTTTCTGTTAAGATTCCTTACCTTTTCATTCATTAAGATTGTATTTCCCTTTAATTTATTGAAGGTATTTTTATTTAATTCTTTAAAATTATTTATAAAGCTGCTTTGAAATGTTCGCTACATCCAGCATCTGGGCCTGTTTGGAGTCAGTTTCTTCTGCTCTTTCCCTCAGGGGAAACTGAGTATGGGTCACATATTCCTGTTTCTTTGCACATCTGACAGTTTTTGATTGAAAACTGGACATTGTGGTTAATATGTTCTAATAACTTGGTATTCTTCAGTCTAATGCTCTCCCAGCTGAGCTATTTCAGCAAAGACTTGGGATTCTTTTAGGTTCTTGTGAGGATTTTTTGTTACTGCTGCTCTAGTATTTACTCAAATTACTCCTTCTTCTTCCTCCTGGATTATAGCAGCTGACAGCTCTGCTAAGTCCTTTTCAGCTCTAGGTGTGCTGCTTTCTCTTCTGTGCCCTCTTGGTGTCACCCTCTCCCCTCCTACCCCCATGGTCAGCTGGGGGTTTGGGACTGAGCTTATACTCATATTTTAGGTCTCATTCCTTCAGTGACTCTCTTACTCAAGGGCTTTTCCCCTCAAATTTCTGGCTGCTTGACCAACCATGAAGTTAACACTGGTTTTCTGTGGTTGGAGCTGCAGAGGTTGGGGTTTGCAATTCTCACCTGTTTTAATTCCATTGGGGGTAAACTCTCTCTTGGTGTCTGCTGACATTTGGCTGACCTCCAGTCATTTCAAATAGTTGTTTTCTTCTATTTTGTCCAGGTTTTTAAGTTATTTGTGGGAGGTTTTACCTGATCAGTTTACTTTGCCATTATCAGTAACTGGAAAGATAGAAAAAGAAAATTAGTACAAAAAATCCTTTGAGACTTTTATGGGATTATTTATTAAAGAGAATTGTGTGACATTCTGAAAAAGAGAGGCAAATACTTGTATATGATGTATGTTCTTGGCAAAGGAAGACATCACATAAGTGGTCCATCTGAAAAACACATTTTTAGAGCAACTGAAATATGAGTTAATATTACAGCTTCTTAATATTTAAGACTTCAAGATATGCCAGATAGAGGGAGTAAATAGTTATATATGAAGTCAGGCTTAAAATTTTTGATTAGAATATAGTATAGACCAGACTAATATGATTACTGTGATTCATATTATATTTGAAGACCATTTTTCTGGTAGCTTTGTATGTTGAATTGAAGTAGGAAAAACTGTACACATAGAAGATGCCAGGATACTTTGTAAAGTTACTCAGGTTATGATGTGAAAAACTTGGCTACAGCAGTGAATGTGTACATGGAGGGATGAACTATTATGTTAGGAAGAGCAACATTAACTAATAGCTTATGTACAAGGCAGAAAAGAGGAGTCGAAGTAGTATTTTTTTAGGATAATAACATAGTGTCTTTGTGTTATGTGTGTTATGCTTCTTAGGAGGGACGTGTGTATGTATTTATTTGTCTACATGTTGATAAATATCAGTGAAATGGTGGTACGCAGGAGCGACTGTCTGTTTTACTCTGGCAGTCATCAGTTTCTCTTGCATTACCACTACCATTATCCTAGTTTAGGCTCTCATCAATATCTGGACTATCAGCTTCCAACTATGTGCCTCTAATACAGTGCTAAGTTCTGGGATATACCAGTGCAAAGGATAGAGGTTTGGCCCTCAGGGAAATTAGTCTGCTAGTAATAGCGAGTACTTATGGGGCGCTTTCTAAGTGGTATTCACTTTTGTAAGCTCTTGCTGTGTAATCATTTTTTAATCTTCATTTTTAATATATTTTATATTAAATATATTAATATGTTTAAATAATGTTTTAATATATTTCTTTTTTTAATACTTTTTGTTGAGGTATAGTTGATGGTACAATATTACATAAAGTTTCAGGTGTACAACATAGTGATTCACAATTTTTAAAGGTTATACTCCATTTATAGTTATTATAAAATATTGGCTGTATTCTCTGTGTTGTATAAATATATCCTTGTAGTTTACTTATTTTATATATAGTATTGATAGTTTGTACCTCTTAATCCCCTACACTTCTTGCCCCTCCCCCATAACCACTTTTATAAGTATTGGCTATAAGCTCTTATTAACTCAATCCTTACAGTAACCTTATGAAGTAGGAATTAGTATTTCTTTTGTACAGATGAGGAAACTGAGGCACAGAAAGAGATCAAGTAACATGCCCAAAGTTACACAGCTACTAAGTGGCAGCATTAGGATTTGAACCTAGGCAGTCTGGCTCCAGAAATTGTGCTTTTAACCATCCTTCTATATTGCCCAAACAACAAGAACTTAAAGAAGTAAACATATCTACAATCTACAGTTATCTTCAGAATGTCTTTTTTGCCTGTTACAGTATTGGAGCTGTAGCAAATTCTCTCCATTTACTCCTTTGTTCATTATTTTAGAAGAATTTTGAGTGGTTCCATGTGTAAGAGAGCTAGGCCTTGTGAGGCAGATGGAAGGAATCAGAAAGGGACCTGGCCAAAAGAGCTCCAAGTCTAAGAGGGAAGATGAGGCCTCTTCAGAAATACAAAGTAGAAGTTGGTAAGGGTCTTAATAAAAGTATACTCCATAGAAGTTCGCAAGTGGAGAAAAGTACTTATGGGTGAAGAAGCCTTACTAGAAGTGTGGAGTTATAACTGAGTTTTAAGGAATGTTTATTTAGATATGTGAAAATGGGACAGTGAAGGGAACAGTGATTAATGAAATGGAGGCAGAAAAAGTATTAGATCTATTGGGGGAATAGGGAATAGGTTAGTTTAACTGAAGGGGGCATGTGAGAAGAGGAATTGTGAGAAATGTTTGGACCCTTGAATACCAAGCTAGAGGCTTGAACTTGATTTATGGGCAGTGGAGGCCCATTGAAGAATGAAATGAGGGCTTCCCTGGTGGCACAGTGGTTAAGAATTCACCTGCCAATGCAGGGGACACGGGTTCGAGCCCTGGTCCAGGAAGATCCCACATGCCGTGGAGCAACTAACTCCGCGCACCACCACTACTGAGCCTGCACTCTAGAGCCTGTGAGCCACAACTACTGAAGCCCGCTCGCCACAACTACTGAAGCCCACACACCTAGAGCCCATACTCCGCAACAAGAGAAGCCACCGCAATGAGAAGCCTGCACACCGCAATGAGGAGTAGCCCCCTCTCGCCGCCACTAGAGAAAGCCGGCACGCAGCAACAAAGACCTGACGCAGCCAAAAATAAATAGATAAATAAATAAATAAATTTATTTTTAAAAAAAAAGAATGATACTTTTGGTTGATCCAAAAATAGATTACATAAAGTGGTGGATATTGGTATCGCAGAGGTGAGTTTTGGTTTTTGCAGGGGGAGTTCAGGACTCAGGAATGTAGCACTCCACACTTTATAGGGAAGGATTTCCAGTTGTAGCTTTGGATTCTTGAGAGCTTGGAGCAAAGGAAAAAAGTATATACATCAGTATATAAGGCTGCATTTGGGTTGTGCTTATTCTATAGTGCTTTTATTTTTAGTCTCTTAACCAAACTTATTATTGAGCTTGTTGGGGACAGGTGTTGTATTAGAAACTGAGCTGACTTTTCATGACCACCCAGGGCCACCCAGTGCTCCTGCCGAGGACCGTTCAGGAACTCCCGACAGCATTGCTTCCTCCTCCTCTGCAGCTCACCCGCCAGGAGTTCAGCCACAGCAGCCACCGTATACAGGAGCTCAGACCCAAGCAGGTCAGAGTGAAGGTAAAATAGAGCTTAGAGCACACGTGCGGAAAGGTACATGTGCAGAAACGTTTATTACGGCATTGTTGGTAACGGTGAAAAGCTTACATGTGCATTCGCGCTATGAACACGGTTGTAAAAATTTTTGATGTACTGACATAGTATACTTTTGGGTTAAAAAAACCAAATAGAACGATGTCAGGTATGCTTCTGATTATTGAAAAGGAAAAAAACCTAAAAATGTTTAAAGCATAATATTTAGGTGCTATTTTATTCCCTTCTCCCTTCCCCTCTTGCAACTGTGTATTATTTTTGTAATTTAAAAAATAGAGGTAAAGCATAACATTAGTTAAGTAGTTTTTTTGAGAGATAAATAGCCGTTTATATTTTTGTGCAGTTAGCAATATGTTTTTCGTGGAAAAAGCAATGTATTTTAAATCAAACTTTTCTTCTCTAAATGATGTGTTCTCGGATGAGCAGTTTAATCTCTCTGGGTTTTTATATTCTCCCACCGTAAATTGTGAAAATTGGACTAAATCAGTGGTTTTAAAAGACGGTCTTTAGTCCTGAATGAAATAGAACTTAAAAGCTCAGTATTTAAAACAAGTAAGGGATCACTGCCATTGTTGAAGGGGATTGAGGGGCCGCAAGCTCAGGACAGCAGACACTGAGGTGCCTCATTGAAACCCTTGGAGCGCTGCAGAACGTGGCCTCGGGGTTACTCATCTAGGGTTCCTTCTAGATGTTAAAATGTTATTTCTTTGAATTGCCCATGCTTGTTAGGCCCTTTAAAGCCCTATGTTTTACTTTAAAACAATCACCAGGTGGTGCTCTATTTGCGTAAAGGGGCCAGGTGGTGTGACAGGATGTATTTTCAGCACGAGAAGCAAGCGACTGAGTTTATTAATCACATTAAAACAAACAAATAAACCCTCCAAAACAATCTAAAATGAACCGAGCACTTTTGTAATGGATTTCTAATTATTCTGTGGTGGTACTTTTTAGGTTTGTCCCATTGGATGAATGATAGTGATAGAGAGTAGCAGGTGGCATTTTGCTGATAAATGAGTGGTTTGGGAGGAATTTCTTACTGCTAAAGCCTCTTCTCAACCAACTTTAGTCATAGTCTTTCCTTTGTACCAAGATGCAACTGCCAGAACTGGAATAAGCTAGAATTGAGGCAGATGTGTCTGAAACAGGGAGGAAGAAGCAGAGTTTGGATATGATGGGAGTTTAATGGCTATATCAGATGAACTAACATCTCTTTAAAAAAAAAAAAATCCCATTTTAAGCCGTGTATACTGTTGTAGGATGACAGTTGGAAGGGTGATTGTACCAAATAATGTTTGCTGTTCACTTATAAAGGAATGGGATTTAAGGCTCTGCTGACAATATCTCAAATTATTCTATCAGGGGTTTGTTTTAATGGAAAATTTATTTTCAAATAGGTGAAACTTTAATAATAAAAAAGGATATACAGTGGAAATTAGAAAATGCTGTTTCCCACTTCTGACTCCCAGCAACCAAGTTCCCTTTTCTAGAGGCATCAGGTTGACACCATTTGGTGTGAATTGAATTTCTTTAGGGTGGCATTAATTGTATTCCTTCCTAAAGCCGTTACTTTTTAGTGTACATTAAAACATTGTAATGTACATTGTAATGAAAAATGTGTACAGTTATTAATGTGACATCAGTCAATAGATTAGCATTGTGGAGGTGAATCTCTAGATCAGTGCTGTCTAAAAGAAATACCATGGAAGCTACATGTAATTTAAAATTTTCTATTAGCCACATTAAAGTTTTTTAATGGTAAAATTAATTTCCATTATACATTTAATTTAATCCAGTATATCCAGTGTATCAACATGTAATCATTATTAAAAAGTTATTAATGTTCTACATTCTGGTTTTCATACTATATATTGGAAATCTGGGGTGTGACATCCATTTGAAACACTTCAAAACACATACAGCATATCACAGTTAAGACTGGCCACATTTCAGGTGTTTATTAGTGGTCATATGTGGCTAGTGCCTATTGTATTGGATAGCACAGCTCTAGATTAATGTATCAGTCATTTACAGATTCCCAAGATGAATTACAGGCTACTTTAATGAATACTTTTTGACTTATGGTATATAATGAGTCCCTGGCGTCACCAGTTAGTTAGATCAACTGCTGGTTATAATTTCAGCAGAATAATCAACATAAAAATCTACTACTAATAATTAATAATAGCAATTTCTTAGAATAGACTGTGAAATAATCTAAAATAAATAATTCTGAGTTATTATTTAAATTCCATAAAAGGGACCTTGGATTTGTAAATTTTCTTCCCAAGGATTTTAGTCTTAATATGTTGTTCAGTTAAAAGGATCAACAAAATGTTAAGCTTCATGAAAAGAAACAGAATGGACAATATTATCCTTTTTCACCTAAGGCAGGTGCTACCTCTGTTACTGGAAAGCTATGTGCACTAGAGTAGTTGCCAAAAACATAATAAAAAAGTGGCAAGGATACAGAAAAGAGCACTAAAAGTCATCAAAGGCTAGGAAGTATTGCTGTTTGACAAGCTAAAAAGGTGACAAGGATATATATAATTGAAACCTGTAAAATCATATGCCAATAAAATGGATAAGCTGAGTAGACTTTTAAAGTAGCTTTTATTATGTAAATTTTGAAACAGGCAAAAGTAGAGATAGAATAATCAATTCTTCACGTTCTGTCATGTGGCTACAACACTAATATTTTAGCATTCTTTTTTCATCTGTCTTGCCCCCTCCACTCCCCTCTTTTCACTCATTTATTTTAGTATGCATGTCTAAATGATACTCTTTTCTTTTTAATGTAATCACCATATCATTATTATACATAATATTGTGATTCTTTTTTTTAAAACTTTACTGAATATGGTTGATTTACAATGTTGTGTTAATTTCTGCTGTACAGCAGAGTGACTCAGTTATGTGTATATATATTCTTTTTCATATGCTTTTCCATGTGGTTTAAGTGATTAAGTGATTCTTAAGGTCAACACAGTATATTTGAATTTCTGTAGTTGTCTCATAGTTACTTTATTACAGTTGGGGGCTTGTTCAAGTTAGGAGTCTGACAAGGTTCACATTTTCCATTTGATTGTGTGTCTTAAGTCTTTTTTTTTTTTTAATAGCTGTCAACCCTACATGTTTCTAAAGTCAAAACTATGTATGTTAATTAACTATTGCTATGTTAACAATTTACGCCAAAACATAGATGCTTAAAACAACAAACAGTTATTATGTCACAGTTTCAGAATCGGGGATCTGGGAGACCCTTAGCTTGGTGGTTTTTGCTCAGGTCCCTCATGAGCTTACAGTCATCTGAAGCTTAACCTGCACTGAAGGATTCACTTCGAAGATGACTCCCTCACATGGTCGTTGGCAGGAGGCTTCATTTCCTCACCACATGGATCTCGTAGGCTGCTTGGGTGACCTCATGACAGGCAGCTTCCACCAGAGTGAATGATCAAGACAGTAATAGGAGATGGCTGTCTTTCACGACGTGTCCTCAGAAATGTCATTGTCACCTCTGCAATATTCTAATGATATAGAGGTCAGCTCTATTCAGTGTGAGGGGACTACACAAGAGAGTGAATACTCACGTGTTTATTGCTTGGTCTCTGCTAATTTTTGTATTGTGGAGTTAATCTTTCTAATTTCTAAAAATATAAAGGATACCAACCCCTTATCATACGCTATACATGTGCAGGAGTCATTGAGGGTCATCATAGAGGCTGGCTACCAATCTGTGTCACAAAGTGTAGGCCTAGAAGCCTCACCATTACTCTTTGCTTCATCCTATTCTCTTTCTCCCTAGGTAATATGTTTTATTGCTTTTACTTTTTTCTACCATTGATTCTTTCTGAAAATACAGTACACAAAACGTAGCTTATATATTTTTTTCCCTCAGATCATAGCTTACTCTAAACTCTGTTGGCACCTTGCCTTTTTGCTTAATATATCCTGTAGCTCTCTCCGTCTTCAAGTAGGTCAAGTTGTTCTTCCTTGTTTACAACTGAACACAGACTTCTTAATTTTCAGAATACTGTGACAGAGAGTGAGTCCTGTTTTGGACTTGAATGAAGTGTATTTAAAATAAGTAAAAGAAATACATTGTAGAGGTAGTATTTAACCACAGGGTCGGCATTTTCACAATGAGTTCGAAGCAGATTAAGAAAAAAATAGAGCGTGCACTTGCTTTCAGAATTGTTGTACCCTGTCATTTTTTTTTATTGAGGAAAATGATTAGGCTTTTTTGAGTGGGAGTTCCTTAGGCTCACTGGCAGCAGTCTACTACATGGAGCTTTAATCTCAGACTTCTCGATGATACCTAAGTTAATGTTTATATTAAATGAGATAACATGTACAAAACTCCTTTTAAGCTAACGCTCTAGAGTTATGCCTGGGTTCTGGTGATGGTTCTTACTAGCTGTGATGTATTGACTCCAGGTAAGTTGCTTAATCTTTCTGTACTGAAAAAAGGATTGCTAATGAGGTTGATTTCTTTTTCCCCTATGTATTCATTGTGTGTTCTTTGCTCATTTTTGTACTATAGGGTTAATTCTTCTGATTTCTAGGAATTAGAACCCACTGTCAAATGCTCTGCATAGTCCTCCCCTTTGATTATATTTCTGTACCGGATTCTGGTCACTTCCGTTCTAAAATTCAGTTATGAAATACGATCTAGGATCAAGGCAGCATCTTCTAAAAGGTGGTTAACTTCTGTACTACCTTTTGTGCTATCGATAAATCTTGAACCATTAAGAAAGCATTTAAGAAACTTTTTGTCAGTTTTTGGTTGTATTTGTGAAGAGGGTTAATAGCTTAAAAATAGTTAAGCAAATTTTATTTCTATCATAAAAAGCATACCACTGCTTGCTAGGAAATAATCCGACTATCAATAAGGGCATAGCTCATTTAGTGCTGCAGTACGTAGGGCTGGGCACCCAGTCCAGTAGCGTGGGTTCTGTCCTGGGATCGCAGCCTGTGAGCACTAGCTGCCTCCTGCATCTCAGTTTGAATGGCACTAGATAATGCATTGACTTTTTTTTAGTCATTGTCTTTTTCCGCCAAAAGTATGCTATTTACCTGTTGTCTTTTGATTAACAGCAGGTAGTTTGAGTATTTTTTAAAGATTCAGCAACATAAAGTTGTTTTAAAGATTTAAATACTAGCTAGATTTTTTTAAAAATTTCAATTCTAGCTAGATATTAACAGTGCAAGTTTTATTGCTCTCTAGGCATTAGATCTAGCTAAATCCACCATTAGAACAACTGTGAAGTAGCAGAGATGATAAAGACATGAACCAGTAAATTCTTATGTGTTTGGAAATCACAGGAGCTGTTAATGGTATTTGCCCCTTTCCTCAAATTTTTATTTATTGATTTTTATGGAACATTAGTAGTACATATCTGTGGGCAGTTGGGTTTGGAAACATTAGTTTTTCTGGAATTTCTGAAGTAACCACTCGTGTTATTTGCTGCCGATAAGAGTTCTCTGCAGTTATTCCACAGCAGAGTGGCCACACTTGTTAAATTGTTCATTCTTCTCTCCTTCATAGACAGTTAAAGGGGAACAAACACATTCTTGTGTCTTGGTTCTCAGTGTGTTTATGTGTATGAATGGGGAGAGAATTCAATGTGCTTTGAAAGCGTTTCTCTTCTGCTGCGTTAAACCTGCCTCTTTGCCTCGTCTTGTCTCCTTTAGGTCAGATGTACCAGCAGTACCCGCAGCAGGCTGGCTATGGCACTCAGCCACAGGCGCCCCCCCAGCCGACGCAGCAGTACGGTATTCAGTATGCAGGTGAGCGGGTGTCCAGAGGGAGCTGTCTCTGTACTTGAGAAACTTTAATTCTTTCCTCCTAATTCCTTGATTTGTTACAGTAGGCATTAAGTATTTCTTTGGGGGGGGTGGGGGAAATAACACTTGTTTTATTTATTTTTAAATATTTTGCATAAAAATTTTTACTGTAAATCACCATTTCAGTTTTCCAGTGGGCAAGTAAAACTTACAATCATAGTAGATGATTCAGTAATAACCTGTAGTATAAAAAAGTTTTTAATACAAAGTTACCTCCTACTGATGCGATGACTTACCTGCTGGGTCATGTAGAGCTACAAAAATGCAACATTTTTTCCTCCATTATATGTAACACATTATACCAGTGTACTCTTAGTAACTAAAAGCATTAACAGTTCCCTCATGGAACTTTCCATGGAACATGGAAAGAGGTGGTCTTATTAAATGAGAACCAAATTAAGCTACATAGGTTTTTAAATCTCCCAAAAGTATGTAGGAATACCAAAAACAGGCCATAAAAGTAGAATTGTGTAAAACGTAATTCAGGCAACTAAGAACATAAAAATCTCTCAGTGTAGCTTTGAATACTGTGGTTATAATTCAGGTAATTTTTATGTTTGTTATATCTGAGAATTTTGTGTTCAACTCTTGTTTTACAGTCAAAGATTTAAGTATCAAAATTTCAACTGTAATTTTAGAAAAGTAGTAAGATTAACTCTACAAAAATGAGCAAAGAACATGCAATAAATACAGGGGGGAAAACAGTCAACCTCATTAGCAATCCCTTGCGTACACATTATCTCACTTAATATAAACATTAACTTAGGTATCATCGAAAAGTCTGAGATTAAAGCTCCATGTAGTAGACTGCTGCCAGTGAGCCTAAGGATCTCCCACTCAAAAAGGCCTAATCATTTTCCTCAATAAAGATGACAGGGTACAACTATTCTTAAAGCAAGTGTGTGCCCCTTTTTTTCCCTTAAATCTGCTTGGAACTTATGGTGAAAACGCCACCCCTGCCGTTAAAAGTTTCAGAAACCATGTTGCCCCCAAAGCCTAGAATATTTACTGTCTGGTCCTTTACAGAAAAACGTTTGCTGACCCCCTGAATTAGACCATAAAATTCTACCATTGGAGTTTGACATATTTTAACACAAAGAACAATTTTTATTTGGATTGGATTTGCTGTGGAGTGATTTAACCTGTGGCTGCTAGTTTTTAATTATATAAAATAGGTGGAATGAATTTGAACTTGGACTATAATACTGGGGGAAGGCTATTTTTAGGATGCAGTCCTTTAAGGAAAATCTGTGTTACAAATTATATAATTTGTAGAAATAATAGATATTAGAGTGGAAAAGAGCTAGTTATCTAATCCAGGGGACTTCAGTCTTCACCATACTTCAGAATCACCTGGAGAGGTGTTTTTTGAAAGTTACAGGTGCTTGGGCTCTACTCACAGTGATCTTGTTTTATTTGGTCGAGGATGGGACTCAGGCTTTTTTGTTTTAAATGCTTTGCATGTCATTCTAAAGTGCAATCAGGGTTGGGGACCACTGATCTTGTCCCACCCACTCATTTTATAAATGAGACAACTAGGGTTCAGAGAGTTGTGATGCATCAAAGGACATGCAGCCATTTAGTGGGGGAACCAGACCAGAACCCAGTACCTTTGACTTTGTAGTTAATTACTTCCCTATATCATTCTACATTCTCCAACCATCACCAGGGGTTGGCAGACTTTTCTGCCATAAAAAGCTAGATAGTAAATATTTTAGGCTTTGTGGACCATATGACTCCTTGTTCTTTAAAATTCATTTATTCAGAGAACCACAGGAGTTCCATTTCTTGCCATTTCTGGCGATTTGCACCAAAGTTAACTCATTTATTTTGTTTTTCAAGGGAGGGGATGGTGGTGGGAGGAGGAGAGTATATACATATAGAGGTATTGCTATATTATGGTCAAAGACTAATAGGTTGCTAATGAAACAGCATCTTAGGCCCTTAGGGGTTATTCCCTCGCTTGAAAATTAGATATGATTGTCCCCAGATGCTGTTAAAAAGCCAGTTTAGATTTCACTTGCCAGGATGAGAAGACAGCTTTTTTTTTTTTTGCTCACAATCTTAAGTCGAATAGATATTTTCAGTATAAAAGCTGAGTCCTTCTGTTTCTCCAAAAACTTACAGTAAAAAAATTTTATGTAGAGGATAGGAGAAATTGTATGACATCAGGGTTTCATCATGAATTGACTTTAGTTCAGTATTTAGGTACTGCCATGAGTAAAATGCATTAGATATTTGATTTACTTATTAAAAATTAAGCTTGCTCTTAATGATTTTAGTCAGGGTCTTCACTGAGTAAAGTTTAGTTCTTTTCGAATTATTATCTCTGTATTTCTGATCCTGCTAGTCCTATTAACTTGAATCTGGGAGATATGGAAATAGTCAACTAAACACTCTGCTTGGAGACTCTAAGTGGTGGTGCTAACATTGGACCATCTTTGACACTCTGCTGGTTTGGCAGTTTCCCTCTGTGACCTTTTCCAGTTTTATTCATGGACTATGTCAGAAAGGTTTCTTTCATGAGTAAATTTTGAACCCAGGTTCAAGGTGAGTTCAGAGTATACTCAAATTCATTCAATCCTTTTTATTTTTTTAAATGCAGGGTTGTACATATTTTAATAATTTTCTTATGTATCTGGTATTTAATGCTGACAGGATTCCAGTCAATGGAGAGGTTTCATTGCAAGTAGCTGCAGGTGTGTTTCATGGTAGAGATAAAAGTGTTTAGTGAAGCAGACCTTTTATTTTAAAAGGCTTTACATCCTAGTAACTAATGAATCTAGATGTTGATTTTTGTGGGTCAACATGATATGCTTTCTGTGTGTTACATTGTTACTGCTAAGCCAGAATTTTGAATTGTAAAGGCAAAAACATCAGATACCAAATCTAAAAGAAAGACTTTAAGGATTGTGAAAATTGGCACTTAATATTTATTCTTAAACGGCTTAGTTTTTATAGAGTGAATAAACCTTAAAGCATCTCATTAGCACAGTAAGATGTATCTGTAGCACCATTGTTTCATTTAAAAATATTCATTCTCTACAAATAAAGTGTGTTTTTATTTGGTACTGTTATTAAACAGGCCCCTCAGAACCAGGTTAATGACTAGCTTTTGCATTAATTCCTACATTTATCATTTGAACATCTACTCTATAGTGGGAGTTATGCTAGAACAGGAATTTGCTCTCAGGGATTATACAGTGTAGGAGGAGTTGAAGTAGAAGAAGTGTATATAGTGGTTTTAATTTTAGAGGGTTTACAGAATTGTCTAGAAAGTGCTTCTTGGATACTATGTGGTCTTGAGATATAGACTCTGCTACTCTACTTGTTGCATAAATACTTAGGATTAAGTTTGTTAAATTTCTCGTCATTTTTTTGTCCATAACAGTAAGACTAATTCTCTGGAAAATGGTCACCAAAAGGAAAAATAAGATATGTACGTTTTGCCTTTTCAGCAGGCTACAGTCAGCAGACTGGACCCCAGCAACCTCAGCAGTTCCAGGGATATGGCCAGCAGCCAGCTTCCCAGGCACCGGCTCCTGCCTTCTCTGGTCAGCCTCAGCAACTTCCTGCTCAGCCGCCGCAGCAGTACCAGGCGAGCAGTTACCCTCCACAGACCTACACTACCCAGACTTCTCAGCCCACTAATTACACTGTGGCCCCTGCCTCACAACCTGGAATGGCTCCAAGCCAACCCGGGGCCTATCAACCAAGACCAGGTTTCACTCCACCTCCTGGGAGTACCATGACCCCTCTTCCGAGCGGGTCAAACCCTTACGCACGTAGCCGTCCTCCCTTTGGTCAGGGCTATACCCAACCTGGACCAGGTTATCGATAAGGAGGCTCAGTTACACTGATGAACGTAGCTGCTAGCTGTTTGCCTCCCAAAAGACTCCAGTACTACTATTTTAATTTGTATTGAAGTTCAGAAGTTTAAAAAGCAGAGCATTTTTTTATGATATCATTGTTGCTGTTAATTGAAAGTTAATTTGCTGGAAGAAAAAAAAGACCAAAATGAAAGTTTTTTTTCCTCCCCTGCTTAAAATTGTAGCAGCTCCCTAGTTATTTTGGAACACTACTCTTACATGTGTGCAAAGTGATTGACTTTCTAGCTTGCCTTGTCCAGAGGATATTAAAATGCTAGGTTGAAGTTCAGCCATCTTACTTGGCTTTTTACTATTAACATGATGTACTAAAGTAAAGTAGATCCCTTTGCGAAGACTAGATATTATGTATAAATGTAACAAACAAACATTGATTGATAGGTTAATAAAGAAAGATGATTGACTCCATTAGTGGTCTTGTAATTTAATTTAGTCATTGACACTCTATGTGTGTGCGTGTATATATATATATTATATATATATATATATATATATATATATTATATATATATATAAATGAGAAAAAAACAAATCCTTATTGATGTTTTGGCCTTAAAATGAAGTATAGACCTTTTATCTTATGCCTTTCTATTCAGAGAAGCACAGTGCTGCTGAATTTTGTCCTGATTTTGGCTTAAAACAATGAAACTAAACTAGATTTCACAAGAAGATATAGATTAGCATTACATATAAACAAACACAATAGATTAGATAGATAGATATAGTATTAAAAGAAAGCTACAAGGGGGGTTTGGTAGATCCTAAATAACTTGTGATTTTCCTTATAGAAATGAACCATTCAGAAATGAAGAAGAACTCAGTCTTCTTAAAAAAAACTACATCTCTTTATTGCAGAGTTTATACTTGTTTGTTTGAAAAATATAAAATGAAGAAGTAAGTAAGTAAGTATTGATAAAACTGAAGCGTGGTGAAAGGTGGTAAGCACAGAAAGGTCCTTTACGGATGAGGGCAACAATGCAGCAGTCCCATCTCCCTCCCCAGATGAAGGAGAAAAATATTATTTTTTTTTTTTTTTTTTTTTTACATAAAAATGAGTCAGATTTTCATTACAGGTTGGGTTAGACAGAATTATGAAAACAGCCCCTGATACATTCATTCCCTAGAGATCTTCTGTGTAAAAATATAGTAAATATCTTATAAAATGGCAGGGATCTCATCATGCATTATCCTTTTGTGCATAGACTTTACAGTCAGTCTCTGTATATAGCTTGATTAGAATTATATTAAAAACAGTAGGAACACAACTGCTTAAAGGGATAGTTTGACAAAGAACATTCAGACATTGTAACATGTTTATGGGTAGAGAAAGAAAAAAATATGTATTTTGAAAGGCTATATATAATTCTCAATTACATTTACAGCTGAAATGAAATTCACTGATTCAAACAAAATCTTTTCAATAATTTGCAGATATTTGAGGAAATGTATACTGTCACGAATGGTTAACTATTTAAATGCTTCAGAAAAGATATTCAGCTGTTGCTAAAAAGTTGAAGTTTAAATAAACATGTGAATATTAGCACCTTTTTCCCCCAGATATATATGCTGAAGATAATTTGATCTAATAAGTTAAACCAAGTAGAGATTTATGGAATTAACTCACCAGTAGGAAGAATACACAATAAAAGTAAGTATTTTTTTAAAAGTATATTAGTTTTTTGATGTTAATTTTGTTATAAAAGTATCTCAAAACATCATTACAACAGTGTGATAAATAATATACAAATGATCTCTTAAAATACCATGAACAGGGAGCCAGCTTCCCCAAAAATGTTATTCTGTTAATGTCAATATTTTGCTTTCTTTAAATGACTTTGTAAAACCTGATAAATATTCTTAGCAATCTTTCTAGTAAACATCTAATATTGCCATTAATTAGATTTTAAACTTTTATACATAGTAAACATAAGAGCTTTAAATGCATGTGACAAATACCATACTGTTTCCAATTATTTTTTGCCATGATGAAACAGAAGGCACTTCTGAACGTGATTGCAGCATCTACCATTTTCCAGGAATTGTGGTCCCACATTCATACCACTGGACATAATTGATTTGGGTGTGACCACCAATTTCTCCAAATTGGACAGGTTCCTGGCGAACTGCTCTGAAATAGCCTAAGAGAGAAAATAATTAATTTTAATAGCTGCTATGTTATATTTTTGTCCTCAATGCTCATAGGTTGAAGGGTGTCCTTGAATGCCTGAAGCTTACTCTAGGTGAAGCAGAATATTTTAGAAAACGGATAGTAAGAGAGGCCCTGGTGTCTTTCCTGAGGTGGTAATGGCTGGCTAAACATCAGGGACACTTGAAACTCCTTGACATCTGCCTTAATAAGCTAGGATGGGATGGTTGGTAGTATTTGAGAGATAAAGCTGAAAGGGGGCAGGAGCTGGAGGGGTTTCGTGTTTTGTTTGAGTATCACTGACCAAGTTCAGTACACACTTTGACCTACCTAAAAGTGTACTTTCTGTACTTTACAGCCTAGTGGTGGTCTATGAAGTTACCTGGTTAAAGGCGTGTTGTACTAAAATGTTAGGAAACAAAAGGAGGGTTGGTCTAAGATTGCTAAATTTCTAAGAACTAAACTTTGATGAAATCTTCCTTCAAGGACCCTACACTAAGTGATTAAAAATTTTGCTGTGAATGTAAAATGTTACAGAAATACACAATTTACAGTATATTTTATATCCGGTTCCTGTGAGGCAGCAGTTTCAATTTTCTGTTAATGAGTTCACAGATTTTATCAAGTCATCTTTTACTGTGGTTGGTATTTTTAGTGCCAGTGACCAAAAGGTGATGCTGAAAAGACTAGCCAAATAATTTTAAGTATTTAACAAGCCCCTCTTGGTAACTCCTGGGTAATATGGATGTGTAATTTACCCTTTCCTACCCTACGTGGACAGGGATTAAATTAACTTTCAGTCTTTTCAATTCTTATTAAACAGCTTGGTGCTAATGTGTCTGTAGCAAGTTACAGTGGTTAGTCATTTCTCAGCAGAATTCTTCTATTTTAATTGTATTTATAGAATTATTTATAAGGCAAGTAATATTCTTTTTTCCTTCTACGGTAGTAGTAAAGCTTTGAATTTCTTTTAAATTTTTTAAAAAGGAATAAAAATAAAATCTGCCTGTGTGCTCAGTATGACAAAAACCATAAAAGTAGTGCATGAATGATTTAAGTTGGGGAAATTAAGCTTCTTTTTTATAGCTGCTTTTTTTTAAACCTGCTCTTTTATAGCTGCTTTTGCAAATTCAGGTTTTCTTAAAGTAGAATGGATTTATATAAGATGTTCTGTAATTTCCTGCAGCTCTAAGGAACAGAGTCTTAAGGAATGGCAGGAAAGTGAAGAAACTTCTATTAAAGTCTTCATGTTAAGGTCTTATGTGGGAAGTCCTTTTTCCTAGGCAGATGGAGGAGTAGTACTACAGAATTATTTTTAAAGTGATTGATTTTCTCAGCGTGAATGTTTTTTGGGTTAATTTGTAAAAGGCTCTTGCTTACGAGGAGGCTCAGAAAACATACCTTCTTTGGTGGGTAACTGGTCAGAAGAGAGTTGCTGTCCTGTGCGTCCATCTAAGAATGAGTCCACGAACTGGCAGTGATCTTCTCCGTGGCCTCTCTGATCACCTATATTATAAAATTTTCCTGAAAAAAACAAAAGGATCATGAAGTATTACTGCCTTTGATATGGGAGGACTCTGAAATAATCAAATTGTTTCAAATAATCCGTCTTCCTTGTTCTTGTACTTCTCCCCCCTTTCTTTCTAGTTCGAGCCACCAGTGTTCCTTGATTGAACTAGTGGAATCGTCTCCCAGCTGGCGTCCCTGCTTTCACTCTTGCTTTTCCCTATTTTTCCTCCCCTCCTCCTTTCACAGTTTAGTCATCTTTGAAAAACGCAACTCAGATAGTGTTACGCCCCTCCATCAATCTCTCCAGCAGTCTTCTGTTATACTCAGAATAAAACCCGGGAGTCCTTAACCTGGTTTCCCAGCTCTGCACAACTTCATGCTGCCTGATCTTCCCCTTACTAAGCCCCAGCTACACTAGAGGAACCGGCGAGGCATTTTCTGCTGCAGGTCTTTGCGTTTCTCTTCCCTCTACCTCTGGTTCTTTATCCCTCGATCTTTGCGTGGTTGGTTCCTTCTCATAGTTTTCTTCTCGGCACAAGTGCTACCTTTTGAGGGGGGGCTTTTCCTAACCATTCTAACTAAAAGAGCTTTCATTCAGCCATTTTTTTCTCCATTTCCATTCCATTTCGCCATTTTCTTTCACCCTTTTTTTTTTCTTCAGAGCACTGTATGAAATTCTTATTTACGTGTTTGCTTTCTGTCTCTCTCCACTAGACTGTGAGCTACAAAGAGCAGGAACGTGTCTGATTTCCTGCTTTGTCCCCAGCACCTGGAACCGTGTCTGAACAAACCAGAGAGTTTTGTTGAATGATTGAGCAAATGTCTACCTTTCTATGTTGGGGCCGATCTTATTTATTTAAAATTTTTACTGTATGAATATAGAAGAGAAAATAACCCACTGAGTCTGGAGCAAGGGGTTATAGCCCTTCCGGCTCAGTGTTTTAACCTTGCTCTTGTCTCTGACAGACTTAAAATCTTAAATACGTCATACTCCTTCCATGATTATTGTTAGATACACTCTTTTTACTACCAGTAGGCTTTTTGTCCTGGGTTGGCTGTAACAAAATTGAGCTTGGATGTGACTAGTTTTTCTACGTTCAAGTTTGCCACGATGGCACTGTTTCAGATTGCATTTTCATTATTTACCTTCTTATAGCATGTCTCAAATCCTAAGATTCCAATAACATCTTGCTCAAAAAGGAAACTTGTATTTACATCACACCTTCGTGTCTGGGACTGTCCATAGAAAAGGCTAAGTTACAGAACGCTGCAAAGCATTTCCTGAAGGATAATCCTCAAAACAGAACTGATGGCCCTGCTTACCTGTGAGGGAGTCACTCAGATAAATCTTGTATCTGAGAGAGTTGCACAGCTGCACCCCTACAAACTTTTTATACCACGTCCTTTTGACATACTGTTTGCCCTTACATTCTGAGTAGGAGTCTGAATTAAAGGGTCTTTCAGTCCAGATGGCATCTCTTCCTGCTGCATAAGGAAAGCACATGGTTTGAGTTTAGTATTTGACTTTCAGTCCTGAAAAGCTGTCTTAAAAGCTTTTAAAAAAGCAGTTTGCCAAGTTCATTGTCAACCTGCCGATAGCTGGTTTTCTCCAGTGCTAAATATTGGAGCCAAAAATATAGGAGTAAGCCCCCAATTACATTTCCGTCAATGATGAGGTAAATCTTGGAGCAGCACGTGTCAGAGTTGACTAGCCTCTGCAGCACTCAATGTAGAACAGCATCCCTTTAGGAGCAAATTTAGGTTTCTTTTTTTGCAGCATATTACACAATTTAAACAGTTGCTTTAATGTGACTTGTTATTAAAAGTGGAAATGAGGGTGCTATATCTTGACTTAATTATTAAACAGAAAAGTTGAGCTGGTCTGTTACAAGAATGGAAAGCAGGTTTTAAAATATTCAACTTGATCCTGAAACAACATAGGCTGTCAGTGTTACTGAATGCTTTAGGTAAGCATTCATACCTGATTGATATTCTAAGAAGACTAAACGGACTAAAGTGATATCATGACTAAAATTCTACCACGCCCGTTCAGTTGAATCACTGTAGGAAAGCGTGTAGTTGTGTTCTCATCCAGGTAGGTACTTACCAGAAACTGGCTCACTCACTCTTGGGTCAGCTAAGGAGAAATAGCAAAGACAGAGTCAGAGGTTATTAGGTAAGTCCCAGTGTTCCAGTGACATAGTGAAGAAGATGGGTGCTGACAGTTGTTAAGGAATCTTGCAAAACAGTACACTCTTACTAAAGTCCAAATTTGAAAATTGTATATTTTGTTTTGGGAATTGTTCTCCAGTGGAGAATCTCCTCTGCCACGTACTCAGCTGTATCTTTTATATATGATTTGTGTAGTTAGTAGTCTTCGTTGCTGTTCTAGATTTTACTTCCATTTTAAAATCTTCCTCCTTTAGTTTCATAAAAAAAACTATTGATGATAAAATCACCAAGATGCCATGAACTGCATTTGGTGTAAAAAATTACACACTAATGCTGTGAGTACAGATGTATGTCATTAAGGAACTGGAACTTAGGCCAAATTAGAAAATTTCATAGCTGTTCATCATGAAAAACTATCACATGAATTCCCTTTCTGGATACTGTGGCTGAGCGTCTGATATTTTGATTCTAGGCATAGAGAGGAGCATTCATTCACTATTGAGTATAGACTGACTACACGCTTTTTTTCTTTTAAACTGATATGCCTAATGTTTTTCTGACATCGAGATAAATGAGGAAAAACCCAAGGGGTGTTTCCTTAAAGGTACCTTCGTCAGTTTGCTTTTTCAAATGGATGGTTTTTTTTTAAATCAAATGCTTTACCCAGTGTTTAGCTAGGTTTCAAACAAGCTATGCAAAACATTGTGACCCTTTATATCCTCGTTAGGAATTACTGCTGATGTGATTACCTGATTCAGTACTGAATGCCACTGTGTTGCTGGGCGGGCCTTCACCAAGTGGGTTTTTGGGTTTCACCTGGAACTCATAGCTGTGTAGGGGGGAAACAAACAAACAAACAAAACAAAAATAATATTCTTAAGTGGTAGGAAGCAAACAATTTTCTTGTCATACTGACATTCTTCCTGATTCTGTTTTGAAATCATGACGGTGAATGGACATATGTTCTAGAAGAAGCTTCAGGAAAGAAAAATCCCTTTAATTCTACTGTTCAAACAGCTTGTTTAATTGTTTTCTAGAAGAAAAGGGTTAAGTTAATAAAAAAGATTGTTGTCTTTTAAAAGCTCCAAATTAATAGAAATAGCTGGGCAGGTTGCTAATGGACATACAGGAAAAGAGGTATGTGGCGGACCCAGGCTAATTCCAGTAACAGGGAGCCTCAGTTAACTTCAAATGTTTAGCTACTTCCTGGGAGCGCAGAATAAGTTCCTTTTTAATTCCTTATTATCCCAACCCTGGGTATAGCCATAGACTTAGGCAATGTTCTTCATTGTGGGGTTTGAGCTACCCATGTCAGAATCACATGATAGAGCTACAGTGGGGAAAGTTTGTTTAAAGTGCAGACTTCTTGTTCCATTCTAGCTACTGAATCCCTTTTTGAGGGGTTCCAGAGAGGTATTTATAATAAGTTCCTGAGGTGAATCCTGTGCCCACTGACATTTGAGAACTACTAGATAAGCTATGGGAGCAGATGTACATGAAAATATTTTGTGGCAAGAAGTTCCTGGTTATAGCTCCTGGAACTTGGGTCTTCTGTGGATCATAGGAAGCCACGATATATTCCGAGTAGGGGCATGGTAGTGTCAGCTCACGGAGAGTATGGGCACAAAGACACTTTTCTCTCCTTCTATAAACTAGATTCATATGGGTCAGGCCCTTAACCCTTTATGTTAAAAAAAACAAAAGACAAAATAAGCCCATATGCCTTGTAGTTATGTTTGATTCTGTCCTTAAGAATTATGCACTAAATTACTATGCAATATTTGACAAATTTCATCCATAGAATACTCAAGCAGAGCAAACCCTTTTAAGTTCAAACAGTAAAGCTATTTGCTGTTTGCCTGAAACTAAGAGTTCCTTTCAGTAGCAGACTTAGCAGGAAAGTAATTTTGAATGTAAAACCAGCTTGAGTCAGCTGATAGAACTGATTGAGACTTAGCAGGAAAGTAATTTCGAATGTAAAACCAGCTTGAGTCAGCTGATAGAACTGATTGAGTTTCAAAACTGTGAAAGACTTTTGGGAGATAATTCCTCTTTTTGAAAAGTTTGTAATTGACTAAGAGTCCAGAACACAAAAAATACTTTGAAAAACAGAAGGATGACAGCTCTTAATTTGGTACAGAGGATACCAAGTGAGCAATAACAGAACTTTCTGGGGCTCAAGGAGTCAGATTTTTGACTGTTGAGGCACTGCTGGAATCTATAAGGCAGGCAGATTCTAGCATTACAATGTGAACATTTTTTGAGTGCTTACTATGTACCAGACACTACATACGAAAAGTAGTACACACAAACCCCAAGAGATAAGTATTTTCCTATTTTTCAGTTAAGAGCAATGACTCTTTTAACCCTTGTACTCTTATTGTCTTTGCCTTTCCAAACTTCCGAACTTTGTGATAGGGGGATTAAAACATGCAGGGTTTTCACTTACTTATCTATTTAAAAAAATTTTTTTAACATCTTTATTGGAGTATAATTGCTTTACGATGTGTTAGTTTCTGCTGTATAACAAGGTGAATCAGCTATATGTATACATATATCCCCTTAACCCCTCCCTCTTGTGTCTCCCTCCCACCCTCCCTATCCCACCCCTCTAGGTGGTCACAAAGCACCGAGCTGATCTCCCTGTGCTATGCAGCTGCTTCCCACTAGCTATCTGTTTTAGAGTTGGTACTGTATATATGTCCATGCCACTCTCTCACTTCGTCCCAGCTTACCCTTCCCCCTCCCAGTGTCCTCAAGTCCATTCTCTCCATCTGCATCTTTATTCCTGTCCTGCCCCTAAGTTCTTCAGAACCTTCTTTTTTTAGATTCCATATATATGTGTTAGCATATGGTATTTGCTTTTCTCTTTCTGAGTTACTTCACTCTCTATGACACACTAGGTCCATCCACCTCACTACAAATAACTTAGTTTCGTTTCTTTTTATGGCTGAGTAATATTCCATTGTATATATGTGCCATATCTTCTTTATCCATTCATCTGTCGATGGACACTTAGGTTGCTTCCATGTCCTGGCTATTGTAAATAGTGCTGCAATGAACATTGTGGTACATGACTTTCTGAATTATGGTTTTCTCAGGGTATATGCCCAGTAGTGGGACTGTTGGGTCGTATGGTAGTTCTATTTTTAGTTTTTTAAGGAACCTCCCTACTGTTCTCCATAGTGGCTGTATCAGTTTACATTCCCACCAACAGTGCAAGAGGGTTCCTTTTTCTCCATACCCTCTCCAGCATTTATTGTTTGTAGATTTTTTGATGATGGCCATTCTGACTGCTGTGAGGTGATACCTCATTGTAGTTTTGATTTGCATTTCTCTAATGATTAGTGATGTTAAGCATCCTTTCATGTGTTTATTGGCAATCTGTATATCTTCTTTGGAGGAATGTCTGTTTAGGTCTTCTGCCCATTTTTGGATTGGGTTTTTTTTGTTTTTTTTTTGATATTGAGCTGCGTGAGCTGCTTGTAAATTTTGGAGATTAATCCTTTGTCAGTTGCTTCATTTGCAAATATTTTCTCCCATTCTGAGGGTTGTCTTTCCATCTTGTTTATGGTTTCCTTTGCTGTGCAAAAGTTTTAAGTTTCATTAGCTCCCATTTGTGTATTTTTGTTTTTGTTTCCACTTTTCTAGGAGGTGGGTCAAAAAGGATCTTGCTGTGATTTATGTCATAGAATTAAAACATTCAGCGTTTTTAGAGTGAAAAACTGCACATGAAAGCATTTTGTAAACTAATCAACTGGTAGAAAGTGCCGTTATCCTTTGCAATAAGACTGCTGATATAAAGCCACCCATCTCACTCATTTAAATAAATTGCACATACATGGGGTGCTTTGGCATAGAATATTTTCCACAGATTAAATTCTAGCTCAGAGGCCTGATGAACTTATTAAAAAGAAATGGTGAACTGAAAGTGGAAAAAGAAATCACAGGCACCTGGACTTGGATTCAAGCGGGCAATGCATTCCACATTCCAGGCCATTGCCAAAAAGCTCTGTGCTTTGGCCAAGTCTGATTGCTGAAATTATTTCCATGTCTTTTTATTTCACAGTTATTTGCACTTCAGCTATATTTGTAGAATGGCCACAAATATTGATAAGCTACTTTTGGGGATTGTTTTTGGTTTTTTTTGCCACCATTTTATGATACTTGACAAGTTTTGAAGAAATCATTTTAAATTAAGCTTAATTAATTGCATGAGAACTAAAAGGCACATATTTTTGGCTGATTAAACAGAAAATATATAAACAGAATATATTTTAAAAGGCAAAAATCTTTCCCAAGAAGCACATTTTATCACAAGATTTATGACACTGTAGGTAGAAGAGAGTAATGTCTCAGAGGAAATACTGATTATACATAGGGAATAAGCATAGGATTTTAGCTGTGCAAAAATCCCATAGGGGAGAAGAAAGTTATTTAAAATAAAAAGTACAGAATAAGTAAAACTTCAAATAGAACGTTTGGAAAATAAAGTTAAGGAAATTTTACAAATACTAGAAAACATAAAGATGAAAAATGAGAGAAAATACGGAAATGAGCAGATTTTTTTCCGGGAATATAAAACTAGGAGGTTCTAGAAGAGAGAGGAGTGGAAAAGGAGGGTAGAAAATTATCCTAGAAAGTTTTTAAGTAATTTCCCAGAATTGAAAAACATGGGTTTCTAGATTTAAAAGGCCTAATATTTGCCCAGCAAGATGAAAAAAGAAAAAAGACTGAAGCAAACAAATTGCAAAATTTCAGAGTACTGGGATAAAGACAAGATCTTAAACGTTTCTGAGAAGAAAATACGTCCTATTCAAAGGATGCAGAATCAGAATGACGTGACATCTCAGCAGCTCTGGAAGTTAGAAAATAATGGAACAATGCTTTCAAGCGTTTATTTTATCCTACAATCTATGTTTGGCTAAACAACAGTATCAGAATAAAACACGGATATTTTCAGACACGTAAGAACTCAAAAATATTATCTTCCATAACCTTTCTTCAAGATGTGTTTCTCAAGAAATTCCAGAAAGCAAGTAAACAAGGAAGACATGGGATATAGGAATTAGGGGGATTCAACATAGGAGAGAGGCAAAAGATGATGGTGAGGGCTTCCAGGAGATGTTGCCATAAACAAACACATGTAACAAATAGATGACTTGAGCACTTGACCATTTGGAGAAATAGTCAGTCTAGACATATGGATTTAATTAACAGAAGAAATAGCTGAAATAATTGAAAATGAGAGAGGCAGGACTAAGATGGTAACATAGGAAGCTCCTGAGCTCTCCTGCCCCCACAGACACATTGAATGCACAGCTGCACATAGAGCAATTCCCTCTGAAAGAGATCCAGAAACTAGCTGAGCAACTCCTATGCATTGGGGAAATGAGAGAATACCCCCATCAAAATGGGTAGCAAAGGCTGAGACACACTTGCCATAAATCCCATCCCTGACACAGCACCATATAATCAGGAGGGAACCCCCAACTCCCAACTTCTTCCTGAGGAGCAAAGGGTTTGTAACCCACATCTGCATCCCAGCTTTTAAGACTCTTACCTGAGGGATGGGTCCCCTAAACACCCAGCTCTGAAAGCCAGTTGGGCTTGTGTTTATGAGACCCATAAGGATATAGCAAATCCACGTATTCACAAGTGCATGAGCACTCACCATGGCTCTGCCCCCAGGGCTCAGTAGAGAGCAAAAGGGCACCATCACCTATCTCAATATTTCTCTGAAAGGTGTTTATCTGCCAGTGTTAAAAGCTGCAACCTGAGGGTCAGGATTTTAATTTAGCAAGCTCTGGGGGCTGTGATCCTCCCTGGAGACCAGGGAAGCCATTGGATGCTCTCCCACCTTCTCTCTCCAGCCTGCTCAAACTTGCTAGTATCTGCCTGGAAGGAGGTTGTAAAACATGCCTGTGCCCTAGTTTTTACAGCTTCTATCCAAAGGGATGCGTCCTTGGATCACCTGGCTCTGATAGCCCATGGGTTACTTAGCCATTCATGAGTCCCACAGGACTGTGGCAAAGAAGCAGTTTTTAACTAGCTGCCCCCCAGGGCTCAGCACAGAGGAAGCAGGCAAAAATGCCCATCTTCCTATCTTTCCCTGAAAGGGGTTTATCTGCATCTTTTAAAAGCTGACACCTGAGGATGAAGCTTTTAGTTTTAGCACACGTTTAGGGGCTGGCTGTGATCCTCCCCAGCGACAGGGAAGTTGGCATACAACTTCCCTGCCCTCTTCCTTCAGCCTGCTACAACAATAAAACCAAGCCACTAGTATTTCCCTGGAAGGGGCTTGTACAAATGGCTGACACCCCAGCTTTTGCAGCTGCTGCCCAAGGAATAGGTCTCCATATTGCCTGTCTCTGAGAGCCGGTGGGCTTGTGTTCACAAATTCCACAGGACTAGCAAACAAAAAGCAGTTTTTAATGGACGCAGGAGCACACTTCCCTACCCTACCTCCCTGCCCTAACTATATCCTGGGTCCAGCAGGCAAAAGCAGCCATCTCCTAGTGTTTCCCTTGAGAAATGGAATATTTCCTGCCGTATCAGTAAACAGGATGTCACAGTCAGCAGCAATTGCAGCCCTCCAATGTGAGCCCTGAGGGAACTCAGGAAGGAAAGAATACCTGCCATCTAGCAGCCATCAGACTGCAGCCACTCCCTGCAGTGAGCCCTGAGGAAACTCAGGATGTAAAAACACTGGCCCCAGATAGCTGAGGTGCATATCAAAGGAATGACTTAAGTAAGCCTAGACTCTTGCATCTTCCCATACATAGAAAAGCGCTAAATTCCTTAACTTGGGATATCTGGTTTTCTTTAACAGTAATCTTTTGATGTTCTGACTACCTGCTCTTTGTTGCAAAACTATATATCCTGGTTCCCCCCTTGCCTCTGCAGAGCAGTTCTCCCAGGGTTACTTGAGATGCTGCCTCCCAGGCTTGAAGTCCTAAAAATTCCCGCCAAATAAAATATAACTCTCAACTTTCAGGTTGTGAATATTTTTTAAGTCGACACCCTGGAAGGGGCTTAACTACATAATTTCCCACCTGCTGCCTAGGGCCCAGCTTATAATCAGCCTGCATGTAGATGCTGACTGTGATCCTCCCCTTTGGTACACTCATGAGTTTTGGCATACCTCTAACTACTAGGAGCCACTAAGAACAAAGAAAGTTGCTTGGACAATCTTAGAGGTTTGAGAAACAAGTACGAGCTCAGGTTGGGCTGATTCAAGAGGTTCATTTCCTACCTGAGACCATTCTATTGAGACTGGGAGAGGTGGCTGTTTTATCTAATGTGCAGAAACCAAACACAGGATCAAGGAAAATGAAGAAACAAGAATATGTTCCAAACAAAAGAACAAGAAAAATCTCTAGAAACAGATCTTAATGAAATGGACAAGTGATTTACCTGATAAAGAGTTTAAAATAAGTCATTAAGATGCTTACCAAGGTCAGGAGAACAATGCGTAAACAAAGTACAAAGGGATAGAAAATATAAAAAAGTGCCAAACCAGAAAACACAGAGTTAAGAATATAATAATTGACCTGAAAACTTCATTAGAGGAGTTCAACAGCAGACTAGATGAGTGGAAGGAAGGATCAGTGGATGTGAAGATGGGGCAGTGAAATGCATCCAATCAGAGGAGCAACAAAAAAGACAGCTTAAGAGATGTATGGGACACCATCAAATGGATCAAGATATGCATTATGTGAGTCCCAGAACAGGGAGAGGGAAAGAAAGGGGGCAGAAAGCTTATTCAAAGAAATAACAGCTGAAAACTTTCCTAACTAGGGTAAAGAAACAGACATCCAGATACAGGAAGTCCAGAGAGTTCCAAATGGAATCCAAAGAGGTCCACACCATGAGACCCACATTAATTTTAAGAGATCCACATTAATGATAATTTAATTGTCAAAAGTTAAAGACAAGGAAAGAATCTTAAAAGCAGCAGGGGAAAAGCAACTTGTTATGTACAAGGGAGCTCTCATAGCAATATCAGCAGATTTTTCAGCAGAAACTTTCAGGCCAGAAGGGACCAGCATGATATATTCAAAGTGCTGAAATTAAAAAAAAGAAAAAATTCTCAGCAAAGTTGCTCTTCAGAATTGAAGGAGAGATAAAGTGTTTCCCAGACAAACAAAAGCTGAAAGCGTTCATCACCACTACATCAGCCTTACAAGAAATGTTAAAGAGAGTTCTTCAAACAGAAACAAAAGGATGCTAATTAGTAACAGGAAAACATGAAAGTATAAAACTCAATGGTAAAAGTAAATACACAGTTACATTCGGAATACTCTAATGTTGAAATTGTGGTGGGTAAATCACTTCTAACTCTAATATGAGAGTTAAAAGACAAAAATATTACAATAACTGTAACTATAATAATTTGTTAACAGATACACAGTGTATAAATGTAAATTGTGGCATAAAAACAAAATGTGGAGAGAAGAGTGTAAAAAAGTAGAGCTTTTGTGTGTTTGAAGTTGTCATCAACTTAAAATAGACTTATATGACGTTTTATGTAAACCTCATGGTAACTACAAAGTAATAACCAATGATCGATATACACACAAAAAAAAGAGAACAGAATCACAGCATAACACTACAGAAATTCATCAAATCACAAAGGAAGAGAGGAAGAGAGGAAGAAAGGAACAAAGGAATTATAAAACAACCAGAAAATAATGAACAAAATAGCAATAGTAAGTCCATACCTATCAATAATTATTTTAAATATAAATGGACCAAACTCTAATTAAAAGATGTAGAGTGGCTGAATGGATTAAAAAACCAAGACCCATCTAATTCTCCTGAAAGAGACTGACTTCAGCTTTAAGGACACACATAGACTGAAAGAGAAGGGATGGAAAAGATATTCCATGCAAATGGAAACCAAAAGACAGCAGGGATACCTATATTTATATAAGACAAAATAGACTTTAAGCCAAAGATTGTGATAGGACACAAAGAAGGTCATTATATAATGATAAAGGGGTCAGCTCATCAAGAGGATATAACATCTGTAAACATGTACACAACATAGGAGGACCTTAGTATATAAAGCAAATATTAACAGATCTGCGGAAGAAATAGCACTACAGAAATAGCAGGGAACTTCAATGCCATGCTTTCAACAATGTATATATAGAACATCCATACAGAAAATTAATAAGGAGACACTGGACTTAACATAATGTTAAAGCAGATGGACCTAATGGACATATAAAGAACATTCCATCCAACAGCAACAGAATACACTTTCTTCTGAAGAGCACATGAAACATTCTTCAGGATAGGTCATCTGTTAGGCTGCAAAACAAGCCTTAATAAATTTAAGAAAATTGAAATCATTTAAAGTGTATTTTCTAACCACAATGGTAAGAAAATAGAAATCAGTTAAAAGAAGAAATTGGAAATTTCACAAATATGTGGAGATTAAACAACAAACATGCCACTGAACAACGAATGGGTCAAAGAAAAAAAATCAAGAGCAATCAAAATATATCTTGAGCCAAAGGAAAATGGAAAGACAACATACCAAAATTTTGGAATGCCTCAAAAGCAATTCCAAGAGGGAAATTTATAGAAATAAATGCCTACATTAAAAAAAAAGAAAGATATCAAATAAACAACCTAATTTTACACCTCAAGGAATAAGAAAAAGAAGAGAAAACAGCCCAAAGTTAGTAGAAGGAAGGAAATAACAAAGATCAGAGCAGAAGTAAAGGAAATAGGGACCAAAAAACAATACAAAAGATCAACAAAATTAAGAGCTGGTTTTTCATAAAGATAAACAAAACTGACAAACCTTTAGCTACAGTAACTAAGAAAAAGAACTCAAATAAAATTAGAAAATCAGACATAAAAGGAGACATTACAACTGGTGCTACAGAAATACAAGGGATCTTAAGAGACTACTATGAACAATTATACACCAACAGATTGGATAACCTAGAAGAAATGTATAAATTCTTAGAAACATACAACCTACCAAGACTAAATCATGAAGAAATAGATAATTTGAATAGACTAATTACTGGAAAGGAGATTGAGTCAGTAATCAAAAACTTCCCAACAAATAAAAGCCCAGGACCCGATGGTTTTACCAGTGAATTCTAGCAAACATTTAAAGAAGAATTAACACCAATCCTTCTCAAAGTCTTCCTATAAATTGAAGGGGAGGGGAGAACTCCCAAACTCATTTTCTGAGGCCAGCATTATCCTGATACCAAAGCCAGACAAGGACACTACAAGAAAAGAAAATTATAATCCAATGTTCCTGATGAAACATAGATGCAAAACTCCTCAACAAAATATTAGCAAACTGAGTTCAACAATACATTAGAAGGGTCATAAACCATGATCAAGTGGGATTCATTCCAAGAATGCAAAGATGGTTCAACAGCCACAAATCAATCAATGTGATATACCATATTAACAAAATGAGGAATAAAAATCTATATGACCTATATAAACTCAATAGATTCAGAGAAAGCATTTGACAAAATTCAACTTTCTTTCTGGATAAAAACTCAACAAACTTGGTACAGAGGGAACGTACCTCAACATAATAAAGGCTTACATGAAAAGCCCATTGAGCTAACATCATACTCAATGATGAAATGCTGGAAGCTTTTCCTCTAAGATCAGGAACAAGAAAAGAATGCCCACTCTCACCACTTTTATTCAACATAGCACTGGAAGTTCTAGCCAGAGCAATTAGTCAAGAGAAGGAAATTAAAAGACACCCAAATTGGAAAGGAAGAAGTAAAACTTCTATTTGCAGATGATGACATGATATTATATATAGAAAACCATAAACACTCCACCAAAAAGCTGCTAGAACTAATACATTTGGTAAAGTCGCAGGATAAAATATTAATATATAGAAATCTGTTGGTTTTCTATATACTGAAAACAAACTATCAGAAAGAGAAATTAAGCAAACAATTTACATTTACAATAGCCTCAAAATTTACAATAGCCTCGAAAATAATAAAATACTTAGGAATAATTTTAAGGAGATGAAAGATCTGTACACTGAAGCCTTTAAGACATTGATGAAAGAAATTGAAGAAACACAAATAAAATGAAAGATAGTCCACATTCATGGATTGAAAGGATTAATATTGTTAAACTGTCAGTACTACCCCAAGTGATCTACAGTTTCAATGCAATCCATATCAAAATTCCAATGGCATTTTTCACAGAAATAGAAAAAACATTTCTAAAACTCATGGAATCACAAAAGACCCTGAGTAGGCAAAGCTGGAGGCCTCACATGTCCTGATTTCAAACTATATTACAAAGCTATAGTAATCAAAACAGTATGGTATGGGCATAAAAAAAGACACATACATCAGTGGAACAGAATTAGAGAGCCCATACATAAACCTACATATATATGGTCAATTAATTTATGGCAAAGGAGCCAAGGATTCACAATGGGGAAAGGCTAGTCCCTTGAATAAATGGTGTTGGGAAAACTGGATAGCCACATGCAAAAGAATGAAACTGGACCCCTATTGGATACCATACATAAAAATCAACTCAACATGGTTTAAAGACTTGAACACGAAAGCTGAAATCATAAAACTCCTCAAAGAAAAAAATAGGTGGTAAGCTCCTTGATATCAGTCTTGGCAATAATTTTTGGATCTGACTCCAAAAGCAAAGGCAACAAAAGCACAAATAAATAAGTGGGACTACATCAAACTGAAAATCTTCTGCACAGCAAAGGGAAACATCAACAAAATGAAAAGGCAACCTATGGAATGGGAGAAAATATTTGCAAATCATATATCTGATAAGTGGTTAATATCCAAAATATATAAGGAACTCACACAACTCAATAGCAAAAAAGCAAATAACCCAATTAAGAAATGGGCAAAGGACCTGAAAAGACACTTTTCAAAAGAAGACATACAAATAGCCAATAGGTACATGAAAGAATGCTCAACATCATTAATCATCAGAGAAATGGAAATCAAAACCCCAATGAGATATTACCTCACACCTGTTAGGATGTCTATTATTTAAAAGACAAGAGATAGCAAATGCTGGTGAGGGTGTGGAGTAAAGGGAACCCTTGTGCACTGCTGGTAGGAATGTAAACTGGCACAGTCACTCTGGGGAACAGTATGGAGGTTCCTCAAGAAATTAAAAATAGAACTACCATATGATCCAGTAATCCCACCTCTGGGTGTATATCCAAGGAAATGAAATCATTATCTTGAAAAGATATCTGTACTCCTATGTTCATAGCAGCATTATTCACTCTAGGCAAGGTATGGAAACAACTTAAGTGTCCATTGACAGAAGAATCGATAAAGAAATTATGATGTGTATACACACACACACACATACCCATACATACAGTTGACCCTTGAACAATGTGGGGGGTTACAGGTGCCAACCCCCCAACCAGGTGAAAATCTGAGTATTGCTATCTCTGCCTCAAAAATGGAGGAATTGATAATTGACTCACCCAAGGGTAAGAAGCTGAAATAGTTTGGATAGAATCAGGACTCAAACCCTAATTCTTTTGATTCTGCATATTATGATCTCTAATCAAATACAAACTTTAGTTAAAGATCTGTAAAATACAGGTACTGTATTTATTGTAAAAAAATCCACATGTAAGTGAACCCATGCAGTTCAAACCTATGTTGTTCAAGGGTCAACTGTATGTATGTATGTGTATACACACACACACAATGGAGTGTTATTCAGCCTTAAAAATGAAGTCAATCCTGTCATTTGCGATAACATGAATGAAACTGGAGGGCATTATGCTAAGTGAAATAAGCCAGGCAGAGAAAGACAAATAGTTCCTGGTATCACTTACATGTGGATCTTTTTAAAAAAAATGTCAAACTCATAGAAACGGAGAGAGCAGAAAAGTGACTGCAAGGGCTGGGGTAAATAGATGTTGGTAAAAGGGTACAAACTTCAGTTGTAAAATGAATAGGATCTGAGGAACTAAAGAATAATATGGTGACTATAGTTGAAACACTGTACTGTATAGTTGAAATTTGCCAAGAGATTATAATTTAAATGTTCTCACCAATTAAAAAATAGTAAATATATGATGTAATAGATATATTAATTCAGGGGGAATCCTTTCATAATGTATATGTATATCAAATCACGTTGTACACTTTAAATACCTTATAATTTTTTTCATCAATTATACCTTAATAAAGCTGAAAAAAAGAACAAAATTATTGAAAATTGTTGCTTCTGGCAAACGGAATTTAGGCATAGGAATGAACTGCTTTGTAGTATTTGAGTTTTAAACCATGTACATGTTCTTCTGATAAAAATGAAAATTAAATTTAAAAAGCTATTTCTAAGACCTACTTCATCACAATGAATATCTAAGTGGAGTACAGTCCAGGTGACAGCTGCAGTCAAGCCTTTGGGCCTCATAGAGGACAAGCCAAATGAATAACACCCCTGGCAGAAGCCATGCCTGGTTTTGCCCAGAGAGGTATGGATCCAAACAAAAACAATCTTCCCGGCTGCCCTATCAGAAGGCAGCATGGCTCTGTGGTTAAGGCCATGGGTTTTGGAGCCAGAAAGACTTGGGTTCACAGCTGCACTAATGTGTAACTTTAAGGTAAGTAAATTAACCTCTCTGAGCCTCAATTTCCTCGAGTATAAAGATGAGGAAGGATAATAATGGTATTTGTGAGGATACTATTAATTATAGTAATTATAACCTCATAAGGGTATAAAAGTATCTGTGAGTTTAATCCTTGTGAGGATTAAATGAGATGATACATGTAAAAGCAACGTACCAGGCACATAGTAAGTCATTATAAATATTCTCTAGTATTATATCTCTAAAGAATTTTTTTAAAGGTGCTTCTATTCTTGGGGAATTTGACACACACTGCCATAGAACTCTCAAGGCAGAACCACATACTTGCTTTTGTGTTTGTAAAGGTTATAAGAAGGGCATCTGTGGTTCACGGGCAAAACTGACAGAGATAGGGAAGCTCCAACCTGCGGGCTCTAGCCTGAGGTAAACCTCCAGGTCTGGTTAGGGCAGGCACTTCTCTCCGCCTCCCCTTCCTTTGTTCCTCTCTATAACGATTTTCCTCTATTTTTACCCATAACATACAGCTAAAGTATAGTTTTCATTACTTGATAAACTTAACAAAAGCTCATAAACCTCAAGCAACCACTTTTTATATAGAAAGGCCCCCCCGTAGCTCTTTGTTGGTTTGAATTGTTTTGTTAGCTGATTGGCCCCTAGTGTCATCTTGAAATATTTGGGCCCCATTCACGTTGGGTTTCAGTCAGAGGGAAAGAAAGGGAAGAGGGGAAAAAGAAAAAGAAAAAGAAAAAAAAAAAAAAAAAAAAAGAGTAAGGAGCAGTGGAATAGGGAAAGGGAAATCAAATTAGTCAGTTCTCCAAGGACACTGCAGGGTTATGGAAAGTATTTCTGGATACCCGCCATGTGCAGGCATTGTGCTGGCCTGGGAATACAGATGAGAAGCAAAGGGCAGAGCTGCGGAGATACTTCGAGGACAAAATAAGCCTAAATCGGACAGAAGGGAGAGGAGCAGGGCATCAGCAGGCATCAGGGATCATTAATTAGCTGCCCAGTAGGTCCTTAGGGACATTTCTTTTCTCTCCCATTTCTGTGGGGGGACACACAAATTCCAGATCTGGGCTGCACTCTAATTCTGTAGTGTTGCTATGAGTATCTCGCACCCCCTCCCTAGATACTGAGGAGTTCAAAGTGAAAAGTAATAAAAAGCAGCTGCATAGCACAGGGAGATCAGCTCAGTACTCTGTGACCACCTAGAGGGGTGGGATAGGGAGGGTGGGAGGGAGACGCAAGAGGGAGGGGTTAAGGGGACATATGTATACATAGAGCTGATTCACTTTGTTATACAGCAGAAGCTAACACAACAATGTAAAGCAATTATACTCCAATAAAGATGTTAAAAAAAAAAAGAATATGGCGATATGAAAAGAAGAATTGCTCTTTTTAGAGACTAGTGGAGTTCTGCACTCTTAGCTGTTCTTTTGCCTGATGAAAAGTTGCAAACCTGAGCAATCAACTCAATTTCTTCCTTCTTTAATGAGGAAGCAATTATTCTGCTGCTGCTCAGACCTACAATAAAACTAAATAAAATGCCCAATGCTCTGGCAGCTTATTTTATTCCTTTCTACAAAGCTGATGAGAAGAGATATTGAAAGTTAATACAGACTGCAGAGACCAGAATTTCACAAAAACCATACGAATAAGGGCATAATGGCCATTCCACATACCTGGTTTGTTCAATCAGATTTACAGTATACAAGAAGTTGCTGCCTCTATTCCAGTTTATTTTTAGTGCCAAGGTTTTATTAAGTCAAACAACATAAACCAACGGTCCCAAACTATCTTTGCTGTCAGCTACAGGAAACTTTGGTAGGTTTTAGTCTTAGAGGAAGAACTGTTCTCCAGAATCCTCCCAAGCCACAGACGACAGTAGAAGTACTTGAGCAGGTTAAGTAAACTTGATTTATCTTAATCCTCAGACAGAGTGCATTTTCCATAGGAAATCGCTAGACCACGTGTATGTCTAGCACACAAGTGGATTCTTCAGTTTTTTAGCCGAGGAAGGAGACACATGGTCTCATATGAAGAGAAGTCTGATATACAAGGGCTTTTTTTTTTTTTAAAAATAAATTTAGTTATTTATTTATTTTTGGCTGTGTTGGGTCTTCGTTTCTGTGCGAGGGCTTTCTCTAGTTGCGGCGAGCGGGGGCCACTCTTCATCGCGGTGCGCGGGCCTCTCACTATCGCGGCCTCTCTTGTTGCGGAGCACAGGCTCCAAACGCGCAGGCTGAGTAGTTGTGGCTCACGGGCCCAGTTGTTCCGTGGCATGTGGGATCTTCCCGGGCCAGGGCTTGAACCCGTGTCCCCTGCATTGGCAGGCGGATTCTCAACCACTGCGCCACCAGGGAAGCCCTACAAGGGCTTTTTAAGTGGACAGTGATTGTGTTAAGTCCATATTCCCCAACTAGTTCATCAGGAAGAATCCTGCCCATCAATGTATTACCAAAATGTGTGCTAAAAATAATTTGTCTGAAAACAAATCGCAGACCACAGACATCGATTCAAAGCAAAAATGGTTTATCAGGACAATTCTACTTGCTGTAAGATGGACCTAGGTTTTGGTTTTATTTTCAGTTCCAGTTTTCCCACTGATTCTGTGCATGGCTTCAGATAGCATAAGATTACATCATTTTAGAGCTGGGAGAGATTTCAAGATCAATTAGTCCACACGTTGTGTCCTTTTAAGCAGTGGTGCAACACTTATTTTTTTAAGCCATATCCTTTATCATTTCTTCCATTCACGGAACTAAATATAATCATAGTGGTCTTTGCAAACAAAGTAGTTGGCTCCGGACAGGAGAGGCTCTTCTTAATATTTTTCTTTTAGTTCAACAAGAGCCACACAATGAGGTTTCATGGGGAAAAAAAATAAGTGGAAACTAAATGTTGGAGAGTGGCCTAGATGGGTACTGATTCAGTGGACGCTAACATCTCTACATTTTCTTTGTATTTTAGGGGCGGGGGTGAGAGAGGGATCCTCCAAAGAAGGTGATAGAGTTGTGCCACAGCTTTTTGCCTCTGTTAACAGATCTCCTGCTTCACCTGACTAAAGCAGTTCTGGCTCCCCACAAACAGCCCCTCTTCCCTGCGTACATCTATCACCCCAGCTGCAAGAAGCTGTCAGCAAGGCTGGGCCTGTCCCTGCTGTGCCGCCCTGGGAGCTGCACCCTGGTTCCTCAGGGCAGCCAAGCGGCTCCGTTTTCTAGAGACAGAAACGTCTCACGCCAGGTGTGCAGCTGAACTCTCCCAGCAGCAAGACACCTGCTGGATGGTCCCGTACTGTGGGTTATTTTTCGAGCTTCCGCAGAGTAAATAAAACTCGGGTAAGTCGTTAAAAATGGGCAGGGAGACGGTAGCATCGTTGACTGTCTTTTTGATTCTAGAATAGTGTGTAAACACTTAGAATTTTTATCCCCAAAAGCTCTGTAGATCTATTTTCTCTGCCTTGATTCTCCTGGGTGTTCTAACACCAAGCTCTACTCCACCTGTGTCACTGTGTAACGATTAGCCAGTAATTATCACCTGTTTTTAGAGCTCCTGCTTTTTAGTCAGGACAAATGATGGAAAATGCGACTAAAATAAATTCTTTATGTGTCTCCTAGAATTGGAAAAAAGTTATAGATATTCTTTCAGAAGTTATTATCTTCCAGTTTTTCAAACAGGGAATTCCAGAACCTCATGGGGGAATTTTAACAGCTATAATTCAAAGTTTGCTTATTTAGGGAGTTTACTATGTATTTTGACTCAAAATTTTCCTCAAGTAATGAAATGTGACTAAAGTCATTCTTTATAGCTAATAAAAACCACCTGCTAACTGCATCCTGTACATACTTCCTCTTTATTTTACAGGGAGTCTTTTAGTAACATTAATCTTGTATCATGGTTGGGGTAGAGAAGATACAATGGAAAGGAACGTTGCCTTAACAATGTAAGACAGTATGAAAAAAGCCTGCATCAAAAGAGCCAACAAACCTACATTGGGGAACTCGTAGTTTTATTATACTTGCTGTAGCCTTGCTGTCAGTAGTAACTTTGAGGACTACTTGTATTTCACCTAAGTTGTGCACATGGATTTCACGTGGAATACTCTTGTTCTTTCTTTTCTTGCCGGCCTGCTTCATGCCATCCTATCCTTTAAAGTCAAGTTCTTGTCTCAAGTATTCCACGAGGCTTTCTCTCCTCTTCTAAATTGCAGAACCTGGGTGTAAGTCCTACATCGGCATGTCCTTTTATTCTGTGTTATGATGTTTCATGGGTGTTAGTTTTGTTTCCTCAGGTACGTTTAGGCTCAGAAATCTCAAAGTAAATGAAATGATTTGACTTCACTTTATTCTTCCTTGGTTATTTGACTAATAGGGGTTTCAACACATAATTTTAATATTTCAGCTCAAAACATTTTTGCCCATTAGATAGACAGATTTATCTCCATCGTACCTCTGAGAGTGCAGAATATATTTACAAGCTCAGTGGGGGCTGGGAGCTACTGAACTACTAGACCACCACAAAGTTTCCCATGGCATAGACTAGATAATTTTCATTAGAAAATTTACATCCATGTGTGTTATATTTGTCCCCAGTGTGAGAATGTTCTCTACTTCAAACTACTGATATACAACTTTTAAATCATGACCCATTAGGGACTATCAATATAATCCTGGTCAAATCACATTTATGAACATTAACAGTCTTTATATCTGAATGGATTTCATTTAATTGTACCAAACTAAAAATAACATTAAATAAGCCACATACAGACATGCATAGTGGCCCCAAATTTATGCCAAGTTGTAAAACTTGGCATGGAGTTCTGATTACAGGGATTCCTAATCTCAGTTTAATACTGCTTTTTCCAAAGACAAATCCAGAAAGGGCTTCCTTTGGGCTTTGCTTGTCTTGGGATAAGGATAGGTTGCAGGGGTCCTCCTTAGAAGGTACACTGATGACAGGCAGCAGAGACAAGCAAGACACATAGGAGGAGGGTGGGATAAAGAGGACAAGGTTGTAGCTGAGTCTGAAACAATTACAACCAGAAGCTAGATGTGAACCCCATGACCTGATCGGTCCTGTGATTCCAGAATGAAATCCAGCTCAGCCCAAAGGCACGTTTCTCTTATGTACCTATTTGACCAATTAGGTCAGATGCCAGAATGATACTCATGAAAGAAATTAACAAAAAGTTCTTTTAGTTAGATTTGTTCTACCAACTGCTACTCGTTATAAGTAGCTCTAGTATCAAAAGTGATTATTCCAACTAAATGAAAGTCAGAATGAAAATGAAAGTCAGAGCAAGGCACTCCCCAGTTACCATCCTTTAGGGTCTCCCCATCACCTGACCATGTTTCTTGATCTGGCACAGAAGGTCCTCCCTAACTTGGCTTCTGCTTCTCTTGGCTTCTACGGCTTCTGTCCACATTTTGCCCCTCACTCTGGTGAAAACAGCCCGTTATTCACCACACACAACTGTGCCATTTCGGGCCACTGCTCTGACACGTGCTATCCTCCCTGACATTCCTTTCTCTTACCACAGTCACCTAGCTGGCTCCAGCCTACTCCTCCTTCACGCCTCAGCCTAGGGGTCACCTCCCCCAGGAAGTTTTTCTTAATTTCCCCAGACCTTGCGATGTGCCGCCCACTCTGGGCTTCTGTCGCCCCTGGTGCAGACTTCTACCAGAACTCTCACCACTTTGTGTAGAATAATCGGTCATTAGCGACCTACCCCACTAGCCTCGAGCTCCTCAAGGGCAGGTACCACGCTTACTCCCGTTTGTAGGCACAACACCAACCACAGGGCTGAGCACGTTGTTGGCACTCAGTAAATGTTAGCTGAATGCAGACCCAAACCTTTTACAAATAAATCAGGTTTAAAATGTCACTGGCATTATTCTACCTCTGATTATGAGCTAATAGGTGCACTGTGAAATCTGAGAACAGCCTGATTCAGAAAAGGAATACAATGAACATTTAGAAATTGGATGCCCTTCAATGTGCTTTCTGTGTACTCCACAGCTCACTTTTTCTTAAGTGGAATAAAAAGCAGGAAACTGAAGAGAAAAACCAAGTTTTGTAAGCCCAAATCCACCTATTAAAAAGTCCAAATTAAATGACCCTTTTTTTCTCTTTTACTCTTTCCTTAAGATAAATTATAGGCTCTCTCCCTGTTCATCTTGCTAAGGAAACAGAACCAAGATCATCAAATGGACTTTTACTGAAATATATGCTTATTTTGGCTAACTTAATACCTTCAAGAAAATTAGCAGTTGCAAAATTCTCCAAATTACAACTCAAAATAGAGAACTTAAAAGAAAAAAAAATACACTGGTGGAAAAGTGTTGTTTTTGCTGTATAGGACTACAGTTTATATACAGTAAACCATCTATAATGAATTAGATACTTCCTTTTCTCCTGAAAAGATTAGAAAAGTCTCCCTGCCGTCAGAGCCCAAAGAGGCTCTTCTGGGTGTCACAATCAATACCCAATTCAATTCAGTCACATGACAATGAAAGATACAAGAAATAAAACATGAAAAAAAAAATCTCTGATGCTCAAGTTCCAGTCTTCACCTCCACTGATCTTTTTCAACACTGAGGAACTTTATCAAGTTATGAAATACTCAATCTGGAAAAACTCCTGATTGTGTGAAAATTGATCTATGTTGCTTGGGGTACTATACTTAAGATGTCAGGGGTGTTTTTGTTTTGTTTTATACTGAAAGTATAGACAGTTTATCAGACAATGTTTTGGAGCTTGAAGAAAGAAATCGATTTTTCACAGAGAGTGAAATTTAGTCCAGAAATGAATTTAGCACATTGGCTTTATTATGGAAATGCTTGGCTGTATCCATTTGAGAATCTCCTTGAGCAAAACATTTGATAATTTAGCCATGTGAAACAAAACAAAAACAAAAAACCCCTTCCCTACTACATTTCTAGAAATGCCTAAGGCCCTTATTTTTCTTGAAATAATAAAATAAACTGATAAAATATTAGGTATTTTAGATTTAAAAAGGAATCACAAAACTGTACAGCAAGATAACAACCTGGTATCAATGTGTAGTAAGGACTGCCAAGAAAAGTTGTTTATTACTGAACAATTGTTAATATTATATATGTCCATTTTCAAAAATCTATTCTCATTGGTCTATATTAAAAACACCCAAAAGCAAAGGGTTACTGTGTCTGGGACTAGTCTGTAGCTACACTAAGCATTAACTGTTACAAACTTTCACCTACATTTGTCACATGGCTTTTGTTTCCTTGCCCTCTCCTTCCAGCATGCCAGGCAACTTCTTCTGTGCTTCAAATCTAGTTTACACCATCTACACTCCAGTTGTCTCTGGTCTATAGACTTTTCCTCCTCTAAATTTTGGTATTTAATATCAATGTTTGATATAAATGGCCTTCTATCTTTCAATGTTCCCAGCTATACTGTTAACTTACAAGACCATCTTGTCAGCTCTTGTATCCCCACCAATAACTTGCATATTTGTAAACCATGACTCTAGGGGTATCTAGTGCTGTGTATGGAAAGCCAAAGAATGAAATGCAAACTAGACCCTCCCTTAAGATAGAGAAGGATGATGTCATTTTACTCCTTTGTTATGATTTTTGCACTCTCAGAATTCACCTGTAATAGCACTGGTGGCTCACCTTGTGTCTGGTTTTAGATTTTCTACTGTGGAGAAGGTTTGATTTGTAGTTTGAATGGACTTGTTCTTCCCACCGAATGACCCATTTTCTCTGGATATAACTTCATATTCTGAAAAGCAAAAAAAGCCAACAGATACTTGTCTTTATGCTCTGGTGGACTGAATGCTCTCAAAGCTAACCGCATAACAGAGTCAACTCTCATAAAAGTGAGCAACAAGATTGCAGGTCTAGAGACGTATTGATCGTACACATTAGCCACTTCCAAATGGGGATTGTCAGAGGATGATGAAGATCCCAAAGCATTTGGGGAGTGGCTCATTGACCATTTCTGTTTTCTCTTTACTAGAGCAGGAAAGGTCTGGTAACTGTGAAGACTGTTGATGCTCCTATGGTAGCGTTGGTTATGGGTAACCTATGATTTTGTTAGGTAAGTCAGATTGTCTGCCATTGCCGGAAGGCCCAGTGTGGCTTTGTAAAAAACATTGTATGAGGAGCGGTGTTTCAGTAGAAGCACATTTCCTGCTCATGGGGCTTCACAATATAGCTGGGAAAAATGTCACTGACTACATGGTACTGCTGCAAAAAACTGAGTTGAAAACCACAGCAGCAAATAACAGTTAATCAAATAATGAACAATGAACTATACTTTTCTATAGTTCATTATTTTGAACTACAGAATTATGGGATTTTGATACCTACTGCTTATGTAAGTTACATAAATTTTGTACATACTGCTAACATATACCCCCTTTATAATTATCTTTGAATTAAAAAAATTATGCCCTTAAAGTCTGCATAGAGATCTACATAAATTTAACTTAAGGGTAGGTTTCTATGAATTTGTAGGCTAATCAAAAGAAAGAGACTTTCAGAATAAGAGAATATAATTTACTAATTTACTTTCCCTGCTCTCAGTTGGGGTTCAGTTTAATGCATGTGACAAGATCACACAGAGGGTTAAAAAAATCAAACAAAAAACAACGACCAACCAACCAACAAAACCCTACTCAAAAACAGCCTCCATCAGTATGAAGAAATACACAAGTGGTGGGCATCAGGGAAAGTGGGAAGGTTGCAAAGGAGCTGGCAAGTTACTGGGGATTTCTGCTGTTAGCACTGAGACCAAAGGTAGGAGATGGATATCGGAAATAAAACTGAAATTATAGAGTAACTCATGGAGACTTATAATCACCAATTTTAATTTGGGAAGGATCTTTACTGGTGAATTTTAAAAAGCCAAAAAGAAGAATCACTTTTTCTGAGTAATTTCCTATGACCATCCTTTTGAAAATTAGAAATTAAACTGGAAGGCAATGGTCATTGTATCTGGACACATTAGTGCAGCTATTAAAGGACTAATGGCCTATATTTAAGATTCCTTCCTCAGACTCTCTGCTCCCAACCTATGTCTCAGTTGGCTTTCTATTCTAAAGGAGTGTGGAAAGAGAGGGAGAGGTAGGATCCCAAATTCAATTATGTTCATTTTATATCTTTTCCTCAGCTGTGAAGGGACATTTACTAGAAAAAGATCAGAGTAATTAGAATGGAAGTAAAATTGATTTTTAAAAAATGGAAACTGCATGACTTAATGGAAAGAGACAGACCAAGCCACTTGCCTGGATCTCAGTCTCAGTTTTACCATCTGTAAAATGTCCATAGTGTCTCTTCATAGTGTTGCTTGTAGGGATTAATGAAGGAACATATGGAAAGTGCTTAATAGTATTTTGCTCAACAGGTGGTACCTATTATTATTATATCTTTTATTATTCCTTATTATCCCCAAGTTGTGTTTTGAAACTAGGATCACAAAAATTTGAGAGATTCCAATTGGAAAGATTCAAGTGCTGCTTAGTCACCAAAAGAGCAATTTATATGACACTCCAGCTGGTTATCCATGAAAGCAATCACCTTCAAAAAACATCTTTGTTTGGGTCATTCCTCATCGACTGTGTGATATTCTTTTTAATATCACCTTAGCCTTTTAGTATACTTCAACACTTATAGCACATCTTTTCTAATTTTCTTTTGACTCAAGTTTTAAATGTTAATTTAATACTATTTTTGTCCTGAAAGACTGGAGTTTTCAAAATGGATCTAGAAGTTACCTTCATGATTAAAAAGATATTTAGAATTTTTCTCAGAATTCTTGTCTTAGAATGTATATATCTTTCCTTTTTAATGCTTTAAAGTGATAATAGCTTTTCATAAATCCACGAACATTATAAAAAGCTACCACCAACAACAAAAAAGTATGTGTCTATATTTCTTATTTTAAATAGGGGATTTAAAAAATAATTTCATTAACAGTAAAGATATAAGAAAATCTACAAAGAACTGACACAATAATTGGTCTGCTTTTTCCCCCTCAGAGGGCTTTATTGCCCTATTATGAGATAATTCACTTAGAACATAATTATTTATTATATATGTTGGGAACATCACTGGTCAATACAGCATGAAAATAACAAATGGTGATACTACTCTCTGTTAAGTCTTATACTCACAATAAATTGATAGCAATAAGAATTATTATTATTACAAATAAAAAAACCCTGAAGTTCAAAGAGGCTAATTATAGACCCAAGTTGCATTATCTAGAACACAGTTGGTCTGGGATTTAAATCTATGTCAGCATGCTCTTGATGTATCACAAAATGACACCTTATAAGTAGTTTAACTTTAAGTTGTCCAAGGACCCAGGCTGTGGCCAATCTCTATGGTATACCTATTTCTACTTTAGTGTAGAAGGGATATGGAGAAGCATCTGAATTTGGATGCATTTACTAGAGGTGAATACATGCCTATCAATTAAAAGAAAGATTACTGACAGAAGTCAACCTGGGGAATGAAGAATATGTTTCACTCTCTTTTTGTTATCTTTCTTAATCCTTTCTTGAAAAACCATTTCCAGTGACATGAGAATGAATCTCTATATTATCTGAGCTGCTGGTTTATAAACGATTACATTTGAAATCAAGTGGTATTTAATGGAACACTAAAAATAAACAAAAATGGAAAAAAATAGAACAGATCATTAGGGCATATGGTCCAACATTGAAATATAGACTAAGTGAGTAATGGTTAAATATGGACTTATTTCTATTTATAAAATATAATAGTTATAGATGTGGTTCTTATCCATGAAAATTGTTATCATAAGTCCAGTATCTAGTGAAAGATCTCAAGCAGCCCGTTAACATTTAATAATAATAATGTTATAAAACTAATTGGTTAGATAAAGTATATCCTATTCATGATTCTTTGAAATTACAGGTTTATATAATTTAAAAAAGTTACATGATGAAAGGAAAATCCTACTTTAAAAAGTTAAATCAGATATTATTGACATACCCAAGTGAATATATATTAGATTGTTAAACATATTAGATTAACCAATTCCAACTTGATGTCCTGTATTTTTAAGGCAAGTGAAATTTTATAGTTCATTTGGTCTTGTGAGAATGAAGCCTCAGACTATCACAGGAACTCTTTATTAGCACTGCACATGGATTGAGAGTTTTAAACTTTTTAATACATGTAGATAATCAATACTTAGAGATTGAGTTTTAGATACTGGGATGATAATACCTACTGGCATAGTTCCAAGTAAAGAAGCAAGACTAGTCAAATCCCCAGGAACCATGGGCAGTGGCTGGTTCTTTCTCAAAACAAAGGCAAGCTTTGCATAAGAAAGGAAATTCACAAAATATGGTTAAAAATTTAAAAAGCTAGCTAAGCAAAGATAAGCTGCTTACACTGGAAGTTGCCCAGACCAAACGGTTTTGTCTGAGGAGAAGCAGCTACTGTTTTCTCCTTTATTCATAGAAAACTTTTTTGGCAGATCCTGAATCTCCCCACTCCTCACCTCGCCCTGTGTACCACTCTCTACTCTTCCTGACAGCCTCTTGGTGGGCAACTCTATTCTGCCTACCCACCCCAGGCACACGGTGGCGGGGACATGGGCAGCAGGAACCTTGTGTCCTCATGCTGTTTGCTACATCCTCTAGCTGATTTGGGTTGTTAGTCTTCCCACCCACCCCCTCCCCTCTACTTTGACTATCCTGTTCACTACAGAGAATTTAAATCCCATATGACAAATTTAAAGAATGACTCAGGGTTTCTTATTTTTCGTAGTCATTTTTAGAGAAATTGGAGGAGTGACAGCAGAATCAAAATTTCCTGAGATAAGCAGAAAATTGACCAAATTATAACAATTTTCCTAAAATGATTGAAATAACTTTTAGCCTGCTTGAAAATTCTAGGTCAATCTAGAAATTGGGATGGTGAAAGGAAAACAGGTTTAAATCTTATCAGCAGCGGCAACTTCCCATGTTATCTGTGATTTTCAGGTAATGAAAAGACTAGATATACCTTCACGTTGTGAAAAACCGTTTTGAGAGGAGAAGGAAGGTATGCAACTTAAAGAGATCTGCTAAATTAACAGGGAGACCATAACCAGGACAAAGATGATCTTTTCGCATCTTATGATACTTTTAACAATCATGTACCACAGGGACAGCAGAACTCTGTGGGGACTTGCTGTTCCTAAGATATGCCTCGCAGGCCACAGTATGAATCAAGGTACCACATTCCCAATGCATTGCACTATCAATGCTTCCCACCGTAGTGACGGTCCACGTGCCATGATCTTACCAGTGACAGTGTCATTGAGTGGCTTATCCCAGTCCAAGATGACAAAGGAGGGACACCCTTCCACAGTGACAACAGTGAGGTTGGTAGGTGGGTTCTGCGGTGGGCTGGTGGCATTCCCCTCTGTGGCCTCCTCTTTGGGGAATCGCTTGACAGAGTCGGTGATGGAGCAGGGCCTGTTGTCAGGCTTTTGGATATACCGCACGTGAGGACCTAAGACAGAGAGGACATTGAGCATTTTTTTTTTTTTTTTTTTTGAGCTTGGAAAAAAGGTGGAGATGAACTCACAAATAAAATTATCTGTTTGAGGACATTTGATATAATACTATAAGCAGATGGATGAAAGCAATGATGTGGATGGTTTGAATTTGTGAAAATCCAGAACCCTATCTTTGGGATACATGATATGGGTGTTATTGTTGATTTACTTTTCTAAATAGGTTTAGTTTATGCTAATATCCAAGAGTAATTTGGTCCCCCTGAGCGTGGTTTAAACTGCATAATTTATGGAGCATTGGAAACAGTGCTCAAAGGGGTCTTGTCTCAGTAGTGGGGAATGATTAACCTTACACTAAACACAGTTCTGGTCCCACCTAATAAATCTTAAAAGCCTGACTCAAAAGGATCAAGTGGTTTCAAGTTATTTAAACTGCACCCCAGAATAAAATACAAGAATATTTTAGGAATAAAAATATTCCCAACTGGATAAAATAAACAGGAAGATATTACCCATAATGAGGAGAAAAATAAATCATTTGAAGCCAACCTGAAACTTGGATAGCTGTAACAATCATCACACAAGGACAGTAAAACAGTTATCATCACTATAATCCACATGGTCGAGAGTTAAGAAATGGAAGCTATAAAAAAGACCCAAATTAAATTTCTAGAGATCTTTAAAGGAGGCAGACAAGAAAAGACATGTTATACATAGAACAAAACAGAAGGATTATGGCAGATTTCTCATCGGAAAGAGTGCAAGTGAGAAGGCGGTGGAGCAATGTATTTCTCTACTAAAAAACAAAAACCAAAACAAAAAACCTTATCATCTAGAATGTTATAACTGGTGAAAATATCTTTAAAAAAAAACAAAAGCAAAAGGACAAAAAAAAAAAGCAAGATACTTTTTAGACATACAAAATCTGAAAGAATTCATGACCAGCAGACCCACTCTACAAGAAAGATTCAAGAAAGTCCTTCAGACAGAAGGAAAATGATGCTGGATGGAAATATAGCACTTGAAACAGTAACTACATAGGTAAATATACACAGTATTTTTCTTATTAAATTCTCTCTGAGAGACAATTTGTTTTCTAAACAAAAATATTAACAATTTAGTGTGATGTATATAACATGTAAAAGTAAACTATAATGACAATAGCCCAAAGGCCAGGAGGAGAGAAAAGCTGCTATACTAATGTAAAGTTCTTACACTATTTGTGAAGTTGTAGGATATCACTGGAAGATACTGTGGTAAGTTAAAGACACATTCTATAAACCCCAAAGCAATCACTAAAATAACAAAACAAAAAAGTTATAGGAGTAGGACAACAAAAAAAGATAAAATGGAATCATAAAAATACTCAGTCCAAAAGAAGGCTGAAAAAAAAGGAAAGAGGGAACAAAGAATAGATGGGACAAATAAAACACAAATAGCAAGATGATGATAGACTTAAACCTAACCATATCATTCGTCATGTTAAATGTAAGGTTGTAAACACCCAAAATAAAATGCAGAGATTGTCAGATTGGGTGAAAAAGCAAGATCCAACTATATGATACCTATAGGGAAAACATTTTAAACAGACTAACAGGTTAAGAGTAAAAGGATGAAAAGAAGAGATACCATGATAACACTTATCAAAAGAAAGCTTGAGTGGATATATAAATATCAACAAATTAGATTTTAGAGCAAAGAATATTACCATAAACAAAAAAAGGTCACGTCATAATAATAAAGGACCAATTCCTCAGGAGTTTATTACAACCCTAAGTAATTTAGGTCTATATCTAAATACAGACCTTTAATATACATGTAGCAAAAAATGATAGTACTGTTAAGTAGAAATAAATCCACAATTAGAGCTAGAGATTTCAGTACTCTTCTCTCATTAATTGACAGAGCAGTAGACAGAAAATCGCTAAGGATATAAAAGAATTGCACAATACAACCAAGCAAACCGACCTAATTGACATTTTTATAGAACACTTGTTATGGACTGAATTGTGTTTCCCTAAAATTCCTATGGTGAAGCCCTAATTTCCAATGTGAGAAACCAAAGATACCTTGATCTCAGACTTCTGGTCTCCAGAACTGTGAGAAAATAAATTTCTGTTGTTTAAGCCACCGAGTCTGTAGTATTTTGTTACGGCAGCCCTAGCAAACCAATACAACATTCCACTTAAGAACAGCAGAATACACATTCTTTTCAAGTACACAGAGAACAGATACCAAGATAGACTATATTCTGGGCCTTAAAACATGTCTCAATAAATGTATAAGGGTTCAAGTAATACAGAGTATCTGACAACAGTGGAGTTAAATTAGAAATCAGCAACAAAACAATTTCTAGAAAATCTTGAAATATTTGGAAATTAAATAACATACTTCTAATAAGTCAAAGAAGAAACCAAACGGGAAATTAAGAAGTATTTTGAACAGAGTAAAAATGAAAACACAACATATCAAAAAATTTTGGATGCTGCTTTAATAATATCTAGGGGAAAATTTGTAGCGCTAAATTCCATATCTGAAAAGAAGAGAGGGCTCAAAATCAATGAGCTCATCTTCTATCTTAAGAAATTAGAATAGAAGAGCAAATGAAACTCAGATTAAGCAGAAAACAGGAAATCATAAAGATCAGAGTAAAAAATAAATGAAATAGAAAACAGAAAAATAATAGACAAAATCAATGAAAAAAAGGTTGAACTTCTCAGAAGATCAAAAGAATTGATAAACCTACAGCCTGACTGGTTAGGCAAAAGAGAAAAAATAGACACACATTGTCAATAAAAGGAATGAGAGAGGTGACATCACTACAAATTATACAGATATCAAAGTAAGAAGAAGAGAATATGAATAACATTATGCTAATAAACTTGACAATTTAGATGATATGGACCAATAACTTGAAAAACAAAAATTACCAAAGTTCACTATGGAAAAAAATATTCTAAATAGTCCTATACCTATTAAAGAAAGTGAGTTACATGTAAAACCCTTCTCACAAGGAGAATATCAGGCTCAGATGGCTTTACTGGTAAATACTAACAAATATTTAGGGAAGAAGCAACACCAGTTCTAAACTCTTTCAGAAAATTGAAAAAAAATTCAGCATCACTTTGATACTAAAACTTGACTTAGACATTACAAGAAAAGAAAACTACAGACCAATGTCCCTCACTGGATATAATTCTAAACAAAATTTTAGCAAATTAAATCCAACAATATATTAAAATGAGAATGCACTATAACCAAGTGGAATTTGTCACTGGAATGCAAAGGTAGCCTACAACTCAAGAACAATTACTTTATCACATTAACACACTAAAAAAGAAAAACCACATAAGCATCTCAATAAAGTCAGAAAAATTATTAGACATTATCTAGCATTCATTTCTGATAATGACTCTCACCAAAGCAGGAATAGAAGAAAACTTTTTCAACACAGTGAAGGGCATCTATGAAAAACCTACAGGAAGCACCGTACTTAATGGTGAAAGGCTGAATGCTTTTCCCATAATATAAGGAACAAGAAAAAGATACCTATCCTCACTATTTCTATTCAATATTTCACTAGAGGTTCTAGCCAGCACAGAAAGGCAAGAAAAAAAGATACCTAAGTTGGAAAGGAGGAAGTAAAACTTTCCCCTCAGATGACATGATTCTGTAGGTAGAAAATCAAGTGGATCTACAAAAAGACTACAGAGGTTTGCAAGGTTGCAGAATACAAGCTCATTCAACGAAAAACAATTGTTTTCCTATATACTAGCAATGAACAATTAGAAACTGAAATAAAAAATGCTACTTTTATGGTTTTCTTTACACAGAAAACTACAAAACATTGGTGAGAGAAATGAAGAACACCTAAATAAATGGTGAGATATACCATGTTCATAGGTAATAAGACTTAATACTGTACAGCTGTCAATGTTTCCCAGTTGACCTACAGATTCAATGCAATTCTAATAAAAATATAAACAGGCTATTTTCTTTAGACATTGAGAAACTCATTCTAAAATTCAGATGGAAATATAAAAGGACCTAGAGTCACCAAAACAACTTTTAAAAAATAAGAACAATGTTGGAAGACTAACATAACCTGATCACAGAGCTTATTATAAAACCAGTGATCAAGACACTGTGGTACTGATGGAAAGGTAGATAAATAGATCAATGGAACAGACTAGAAAACCCCAAAATAGTTCCACATATATATGGACAATTGATTTTTGACAAAGGTACAAAGTAAATTCAGTGGAGAAACAACAGTTTTTTCAAAAAATGATGCTGGAACAATTGGATATCCATAAGCGAGAAAATAAATGCATTCATACCTTGTGTCATATAGAAAATTTGACTCAATACGGATCATAGACCTAAATGTAAAAGTAGAAGACTTCTAGAGGGAAACAGGAGAAATTTCTAGAAGGAAACAGAGGAGGTCTTTGTGACCTTTGATTAGTCAATGACTTCTTAAATATAACATAAAAGATACAATCTATATATAAAAGACCAAATTGATAAACTGAGCTTCATTAAAATTAAAAAAGAGAAGCCAAACACTGGGAGAAAATACCTGCAAAGTGTATATCTGAAAAAGGTCTTCAATCCAGAAAATATGAACACTCTTGAAACTCAATAATAAAAAAATAAGCACCTCCATAAAAAATAGACAAAAAAAATTGAACAGACACATCAAAAAAGATATACAGATGGCAAATAAGGACATGAAAGGATGTTCAGCATCCTTAGTCATTAGGGATATGCAAAATAAAATCACAATCAGATTGTGATTTCACTACACCTTTACTAAAATGGCTGAAATTAAAAAGACTGACCATAGCAAGTGTTGGCAAAGATGTGGAGGAACTGGAACTCTCATATACTGTTGGCAGAAAGGCAAAACAGTACAACTGCTGTGGAAAACAGTACAACTGCTGTGGAAAACAGTTTGGCAGTTCCTTAAAATGTTAAATGTCCATTTATATACAATCTAGCCATTCTCCTTGTTGGAATTTGTCCAAAAGGAACGAAAGCATATGTCTACACAAGGACTTGTACATGAATGGTCATAGCAGCTTTATTAGAACAACCCAAACGTCATGAACAGTTTTAATAAATTAGTATATATCCATACAATAGAATACTAGTCAGTAATAAAAAGGAATAAACTACTGATACATTTAGCAACATGGATGAATCTCCAAATAATTATGTTGAGTGAAAGAAATCACATACAAAAAGTTCATACTGTATTTTTTTCATTTATGTAAAATTCCCCAAAATGCATACTAATCTATAATATAGTTACCTAGGGACTAGAGGTTGGGTGGGAGGAGTGAGGAGGAGGGATTATAATGGTACATGATGAGACTTTTGGAGGTGGTGCATGTATTCATTATCTTGATTGTGATGATATTTCATGGGTATATACATATGTTGAAATTTATCAAATTTTATACTTCAGAAAAACATATCACAAAAGGAAATACTGGGTTCTATATCATATAATCTCTCTTTTACTGTGGTAGATTAGATTACTGTTCAAAAACATTCTCTAGGGGCTACCCTGGTGGTCCAGTGGCTGAAACTCTGCACTCCCAATGCAGGGGGCTTGGGTTTGATTCCTGGTCAGGGAACTAGATCCCACATGCTGCAACTAAAAAGATCCTGCATGCTGCAACTAAAAGATCCTGCATGCCACAGCGAAGATCCCGCAAGTGGCAACAAAGATTCAGCGTGCTGCAACTAAGACCCGGCGCAGCCAAACAAATATTTCAAAAATATTCTCTATATCTATGGAAGGAGTGTACTTCCCCAATCTTTGTTATGAGCTTGGCTATGTGACTTTCTTTAGCCATTGAATATTGGCAGGTATAACATAAGAGGGAGCTTGAAATGTGGTCATGTTTTTGGACTCTCCCTCTCTTCACTTTGTACTGTCATGAGAATGGCTTCTCTTGGGTCACTGTTAGTCCTTCATCCTGGGCACCAAAATGAACAGATGTGGAGCAGACCTGAGCCCAACCTATAAGAGGCCCAGCTGTATCTGTTGCTAGAAGTAGAACCACCCAGCCAAACACATGGGAGATCAGCTGACCTCCAGGCTATTTGTAGACACATGAGAAAGAAATCCTTTTTAGAGTATGTTACTAAGATTTTGTGGTTGTTTATTACGCAGCAACAGCTGACTGATACACCCACCAAAGATAGCTTTGTTAAAATTAAGATTTGGAGCCAGTCATACATACCTTTGAATCTGGGCTTCCCAAGAGGGTCAGTTTCTCTTGTTGGACTTGAGCTAAAGTCAGTCATATTACCTGAGAATGGAAGATACAATGAAAAATAGTAAAACTATAAATATTTAATACATATGCCTCCTAGTCAATTCCTTGCAATTTGATTTCAATTATTATTATTATTACTACACATATTATCCACACTAAAAGGCCTTTAATTGTGTCCTGCTGGTGCCCTTCAGTGTAATAAATAATGGTTCAAAGATTACAACCAAGTAGCTAATACTCATTAATAAATTAAGATACGCATAATTAGTAATGACATGTGATTTAGTAAGAAGCATTGGGTAATCTAGATCTTTTTAGGAAGACTTTCCTAAAGATCTTGGGAACTTCCTTCTATGTCTGCAAAGGGAAGGAGCACATTCTATAATAAAACGTTAGAAATAAGTATAACTTTTAAATTAAAAAATTCATAGCAATCATAAAATTGAGTAAAATAGATGATCCAGAACTGGGACTCTTTTTTCCCTAGTTTGAAATCCTTTAGTACTTCGTAGCTAAGCATCCAGTGGGAAGTGACTGATATACTAACCAAGATCTTCTCCTGAGGCAGGAGCTGTTGGTTGCTTTTTATCTGTCTCTGTTCTCTCCATGGGGGCTTCAGTAGGCCTGAGTGTTGCCCTCATGGGTGGGGACGTTACTCGACCTGATGAAATGATTCCTGTAACGTAGAGCCAAAGGATTCAGGCTTTATAGGGAGCCCTGCTGAGTTCCCCATTTATTTACTCAATAAATATTTATCAGCGCTTACCGTGTGGCTTGGCACTATATGCCAGGATTAGAGAGAAAATAAGACCTGGTGTCCTTGATCGGGAGAGATGTGTGAGCCAAATTATACTGAAGCATTATAGATATTGTGAAAGCATGGGATAAGGTCTCAGAGAGGACAAGTCTATGGGGAAAGATGATGAGTGCTGGGTGGGAGGAGGGCAGGAATGCCTTCCCAGAGGATGTACCAATAAAGAGGAGAAGTGACCAGTAGGTAAGACTGGGAGCTGTATTCTAGTCAGAGGTTGCAGGAAGAACCAGGTCAGGGAAGCATGAAATCACGTGGCGTGTTGAATTTGAAGGAATGAGAGCCAAGAGTGCCAGGAGCAGTGAGAGCAGAGTACGGGGGGGCCAGGAAGGGCAGTTCATGAAGGCCCTTGCATACCATGGATTTGGGTATTATTTTTAGGTGATAAGGACCCGTTAAAAGATTTCCCCTAGGGAAGTAACATGAGCAGATGAGGAGAGGGTGAACAGTTAAGTTGCAAGGCTGGTGGCAGACAGAGAAATCAAGAGACTAAAGCAGTTGCGTAGGCAAGGGCAGAGGAGGTGAACAATGTAAGAAGCAGTGAGACTGGATGGAAGGGGTTTTACATGAGAAATGTCAAGGGGATGGAGTGGCCTGACTGCAGATTAGTTGGCAGGCATGGGAGATGGCTGGGGAAGAAGAAGAAGAAGTTTCTAAGGTAATGTCTGTGATTCTGGCCTGTAGCTAGAACAGTGTCACTCTGAGATGCTATATTCAACAATGTCTCCTCCACTCTAAAAACACCTATAGGTCTCCCAAACAGGATGCATCCCAAGGTCTAGGCAAGTATGGGTAGAATAGAGTGGAGGCTAGATTAGGTTTTACAGTCCTCCTGGGAAAAGGAATCATTCTCAGACAATAGAGAGTCAAGGGGTACAAGACCGACCCAAGGACTGTGGCCCAGCACAGAATCACAGATGAGCCATTCAGATGGGCTGCTGGGCCAGCCCCTGCAGATTTATGCTCCTGGTCCTGGTGGGAGTAGGCCCCAATGAGAGGGTGAGTGAAAACCATGAGACACTGCACTGCAGCCCGAAGGAGCTTTTTAGAGGGTGCAGAGCAGCATTTATCCCGGCAAGGAGAGCGGGACTGAGAGGCCTCGGCAGATCTGGAGATAGGGGACAGGTGGAGATGCCTCGTAGTAGCCTAAGACTGTTCTCAGAGGCACATGTGCAAGAAGACTTGTGTTCAGAGGACTCCCAGGACATTGAGTTGATTTCCTGAATTCCGTACGCACTTTCTGTGACGGTCATCAGGCCAAATCTGTATAACTGACCTCATTTGTGTTTGGTTCTTCAGTGTAGTCATTTCTTTTGAGTTAGAGGTGGAAAGCACAGGGCAGGGAGGGCACCAGAGTTAATCTCAGAAGTGGGATGTGTTTATACCATCCCACAGGCTGGGTGAGTTATACCAAAGCTACACTTATTGATGGCAGTGAGCAAGGTTTCATATGGCAGGAACCAAGGCCGTGGAGGTGCAGCTGAAGACACACAGCCTTGTAGGGGAGCTCTGGGGTGGGAGGTTCCCCTGACTCTTCCATGGGGGAAACTGAGGCGTCACTTTCAGTCTGAACTAAAAGCTACAGAAGCTCAAGTCACAGCTGCCCCAGGTTACAATTAATGAGGAAAACCTGGTCTCCTCACTGGGGCCATGTCCCTAGGCCTGGACCCAGGAAGGCACCATCAGCATGGATGAGAGGTTGATTCCTCCTTCAGCTGATGGGAAAAACAATCTAGAGGCCACTGTCCCCTTGCTACATCCTGAAAGCTTCTCCATCACCACACCCTCCTTCATCCTGTGAAAAGAGTGACAGCCATTCTCTTTCTCAGAAATCCTTATCAGTTTCATCTTTCACAGCTGTCCTTAACACTGTTATCCTGATTCTGACTACAGAATATTTAGGAAGTAGAGATGAAGGAAGAGGGAGGAAAAATGGGAACATGATCTGATCTGCTGGCAGGTCCACTGGAAGAAACTTTAAGAAAAGTGAGGTGAATCTTTCCTCTGAACTGCATTCACTGATTCTTAATTTCACTCATATATTCACTCAATGATTACTGGATTCACTCAGTGAGCACTGGATTTGGTTCTGGGAATTCAGAGAAAATGTCATCTGTCATCAAAGAGCTCATGATATAGGAGGGGAAGACAAGTACACAAACAAATAGGTATAAAACAGTGGTTTGCTCTAACAGAGGTATGTTTCAAGGAAAAGTAGAACAGAGAGGCAATGCTAGGTCTATTTTGGGCAGCTAGAGAAGGCTTCTTCAAGACAAGGATGAAGTACAAGTATCCCAGGTGACTCGGAGTGGTCATTCTATGGGAAGAAGACAACACATACCCTAGGATAGAGGCATGTGAGCAAGCTGAGAGGCAGCTTGACTTCTAAATTATATTCCTGCCTTGCTGCACAGGCTAGACCTGCTCAGTCACCCTGAGTATCCCAGTTCCCAATCTTTCCCCTTGCACCGTAATACTGGGGTCAGCACGAAGGCTGGGGGACAGGGGAGCTATCAATTAGATGTAAAGGATTCTATCTCAAGAGACAGGATGATGAGTGGACGACATTTTCCATTACACCTGGTGGGCTGGCAGCACAAAACATCTCATCCAAAATAATCCACTTTTTGAAGAACCTGTGATAGCTTCTGTCTCAGCACCAAGCACACAGCATCTAAGAAGCAAACTGGCCTAGATGGACACGGATGGTTGCTTTCACCCCACCCACCCAGAATCAGGATATGAGTCCTCAAAACTATAATTTACAGTCTGGTCTTTGGGGCCAAAACAGGCACATGTCACACACACCAAGGGCTCGTCCATTGCTTGAGCTATCACACCAAGAAGGGCTTGCGTTTGGCCAGTGAAATCAAGGAGGGAGAAGGAAGGTATGTGATTGACGTACCTGCGCTTCCTGGCTTTCCGGTGACATTATTTGGTGGTAAAGGCTTTCTTCGTGGGGGCGTGGGTCTAGGTGGCAAGGGTGGGCGAAGAATGCCTGGGATTGTAGCTAGGAGATTATATTACAGATAAAGTGGTCATAAGGATTCACTCCATAAAAATCACGGATTTAAAAAAAATATAATGTTTGACAAGTAGCAGTTGGATGAGAGAGAATAGATTCTATAGAAAAGTGCCTGCAATACTTTCTGATATTCTTCTAAATTAGTGCTCGTAACGTACCCAGGGATAATGAAGCACATTTGTGTATGGGGAAAATATTCTCTAATTATAGATGAAAATATAGCAGTGCATCTGCCCTTTGAAAGGAAAAGTAGAACACAGATGTATAGAACTTATCATCTTTAGTTTCCTATATAGACTCAACAGTAGCATTTCTGCGTCTCATTATCTCCAATTACCTTTGATTTGCAGGCTACAATTCTTACACCATTTTAGCTTTGAGTTGGTAAAGCATATAATTTCTCCTTTAGTAGGTGTTCCACCCCATCCTCCAACTCTATTATTTAATTATAATTAAACAAGCACTTTCAGAACTTCTCAAAAGATTACAACAAAATAGCCCTGATGGCAGAAGCAATAAGCCTGTGGCCATGGAGAGCAGAGTCACCACACAAGGGCACCTGGCCAGGGAGCTGTAAGTGAGAGGCAAAGTTTCACATCCACTCTGCTCTCTCACCCACCCATGAGCCCTGGTGCAAGGCTGCCAGCCCCGAGGAAAGGAACGTTTTTCTAAATGGTTTGCCTGAAGGGCAAAGGGAAGAGACACCTTTTTATAATCTGCACAAAGGCGGACGAGGCTCGAGGTACCTGGAGCAGCCCACCTTAACCCAAATTTTCTTTTAAGTCTTGTGTTATAGCTTAAAAATTCATCTCTTTCTTTGCATAATATCTTGGTTTAAAAATCTTCAAGTAGGGGCTTCCCGGGTGGCGCAGTGGTTGAGAACCTGCCTGCCAATGCAGGGGACACGGGTTCCAGCCCTGGTCTGGGAAGGTCCCACATGCCGCGGAGCAACTAGGCCCGTGAGCCACAACTACTGAGCCTGCGCGTCTGGAGCCTGTGCTCCGCAACAAGAGAGGCCGCGATAGTGAGAGGCCCGCGCACCGCGATGAAGAGTGGCCCCTGCTCGCCGCAACTAGAGAAAGCCCTCGCACAGAAACGAAGACCCAACACAGCCAAAAATAAATAAATTAATCAAAAAAAAAAAAGTATATAAAAAAATCTTCAAGTAAAATTGACAATCCAGGAAAATGCCCTGTGGCTTTAAGTACTTCCTGGGACATTAGGAATTGTGCAGGTGCGTGCATGTGTGTGTGCATGTACTGCAGGGCGGGAGGGAGAGTGAGTGGTGACGATAGAATATAGATCTCTAACCCAGACATTAATACATCAGAGTAGATTTCACAGCATCCTTTTAAAAGCACAGAGTTCTTATTCAATGCAAAGATATTATCGCTTCATAATTTTGGCCTATTATATAGAGCACAGCCTCAAATTAGAAACATAAATCATTTCAGGCAAAAGGATATTATAATAAATTACACAAAAACAAAACTTGTATAGGATGAAAGCTAGAATCTACCGTTACGCTTCAGCATTTGTCCACCGTGGCCCCTCAGAACATTATCTAAAGTAATTATTAAATCAGTGCCTCGTTACAGGTTCTTATTAATATTCAATTTGTGCGTAAAGCACTTTTCATTTTCCCGAAGATAATATTTTGGTATGTTTATCTAGCAATACCCCGGTACTGTTAGCATGGTTCTGGTGCTTTGGGGACGGTGAGGATGTTACTTTTTTTTTGCTGCAGCACATGTCACTTGCAGTTACAAGTTTCGGAGCAGAGCTGAGTGAGGGAGTCAGCATTTTATTCCTTACCTGGTTTTTTTGTGGAGTGAGAAGAGTCCACTGACACATTTCTATCAGCACTGGATGGCAGTGGTGCTTGCTTGACCCCTGTGAGCAGAGAGGATGACAGAATAAATAGATAGCAAAAATGTGGTAAATATTCTTCACAGAAACTTTTTGTGCTCAGACAGTTTGATTGGCTTCTCCCATCTGCGTATAGGAAAAAACACTTAAAGCCCTACTGCATTCATTAGTTGTGATTTTTTTCTCTGAAGAGTTAGTGTTTGATTGCAGAACGTGGTTTTGCCTTAATTTTCTACGATGCCCACCCCGCACTGCCTGCCTGGGTGATATTGTTTTGCCAGGAGTAGTTCATCTACAGTGATTGGCTATTTTTTTGTTTGTTTGTTTTTTTGCCAATATTCATGGGCAAATTTTGTGGTTTTTAAAAAAATTTTCTCCAACTCCTCTACCTCAATGAAAACCCTTCAAATTCCAGTGTGTTTGGGTTTGTACTTAATGAATTGACTTTAAAAATATTTTTTGAGAGTTCTTGGCTAGAAGGCTGGTTAGGCCACAGACTGGATCTGTGCTTTTGAGATTTGTAAATTAGGCCTGGGCACGCCTAGAATTCCAAATTACTGTTTGGAAGAAACTGACCTGAAAATTACTTTGCGTGCTATTTTATCTCTTAAGTCCCTCAAACACAATCTGGTGCTAGGGTTTTGGGTAGCAATCCTAAGGGTAGAGGGAACCAATTTAGTTTTTGTCCTGCTTTTTAAAAATTATTATTCTTTTACATTATAAAATAATCTTCCCTGATGTGGCCGGCAGTCTTCATCAAGAAATAATAGGAACAGATGTTTTTTCGAATCTCAAAAGTAAATATTATCTTAGATATTATGGCTCATCCTAAAAAGAGAATCCATACTCTGAGGACCTGACTATAATTCACCGATTAAAAAATAAGAATAAACATTGAATTAATATACTAGTTAGTATATTAACAAGGACAAGCACAAGAACAACCCTGTTTTGAGTTCCAGGACTCTGTAGGGACATTATACACCCAGTCTCATTTAATGTGTAGGCAGATATATTAAGTATACAACAGAAGCTGATATTTTCACATTAATTTATGAAATTATTATAACTATAATGGGCATTAATCAGCATTATAATATTAACTTATTAGTATTATTAACAGATATAATAATAATTATGATTAACTTTAATTTATGAAACCTAATATTACAATCCCACACCCTCTGCTATTTGAATAAGAGATAACATATAAAATCAAGGTGAATGTTTGTATGTAGCCATGAATCAACTGCTGTTTATTTGTGGTAGGAAAAAAATGTTTCTGTGGTCACTGACTATTTTGTTGCTCATCCCACAGGCATTGTGAGAACAAATAGCTCATTAGTCTTCTTCCTGTGCCCTCCTCTTAGTGGTAATGGCGGTGGGAAATGACTCATTCGGGTGGTTACTCTGTCCATGGCTTAAGGGAATGCAAAGTGCTTTCATTTGTGTCTCTGGGATAACCTGGCTTGCTGAGATCTGATTTACCACTATTTTTCGAGGGTAAAACTGTATTATATCCTCTAGAAGCTTAGTAGGCTATGTGTGCCTTCAGTAGATCCTTCTTCATAGCCTTTCTCCAAATCTTTCCACCCTTAAAAAAAACAAAGTATTTTGATCCAGTACTGCACAAGCACCTTACATATTCATGATGTGATTTGATCCATACAACTCTTCTGGGTGGGAGATACCACCCGGGTCTCACAGATGAGGAAACCCAAGGCAAGGGGAGAGTAAGCACTTGCCCAAAGACTCACAGCTGAAGTGGAGGCATTCACACCCATGTGTGCCCAGCTTAAGCCCATCTCTTAAGCTATAATTGGGATAGTACAGAGTGCTTTTTCCTGTCATCTTCTTCTCTCTGTTAAAGAGAAAACCACAGGCCCAAAATGGCATCACCTGTGCTAAAGCCCATGATACCAAGCCTAGACTTAAAACCTGACTTAACTGCAGTTTTGACCTTCCCCAGAAATGTAATCTCAATCAACCAGTCTGGAATTCTCTGGTCAGCACCACACCCTTCATCCCCCAGAGGAAGAAGAGGCAATCTACATAAAACCCATGCAATTCCCTCCTACCCAAAAAGAAGTTGTCCTGGCCTAAAAATATTATTTTCTTTTCTATTGCTAATAGTTCCCTTGCCCCACCCTTCTTCCTATAAAAAAAAAACCTTCCATTTTGTACAGCCCTTCAGAGTGCCCTTCTGGGTGCTAGATGGGATGCTGCCTGATTCATAAATTGTTGAATAAAGCCAATTAAATCTTCAAATTTACTTGGTTGAATTTTGTTTTGTAACGCTTCTCTTACTCTTCACAATGACTCTGACTTTAGCCCTCAAGTCCTATACTTTTTCTTTTGGGTGGTTTGAAGTGCCACCACTGGGTAAGGGCTAAACAGCCATGGCTGGCAAGCATGTGTCATTCAGCCATGCCACTGGTGTGTGGGACTCAGAAATACAAGGATGACATGGTTTCCCAACCAGGCACATGCAAATCCAACAAGTCACAGGCTGGTGAAATGGAGATCTAGGAGAGAATACAAAAGTCTGCAGGATTACTTTATGAATAAGATCAAACATGTAAACATCCCTGGCCTCTTTTCCAGTTATGGGAGAAATCAGCAGAAATGAGCCATTTTCTGTCACTTTCTGTATAGGCAGAGATGGAAGCATCATACTGTTACGATTCTTATAGGTTAAGTACCCAAATCAATAGAATGTCAGCTGCTAAACTGGACTTTGTCCAGCCTTTAGAAACAGAGAAAAGTCAGTAGTGGATGAGAATGTTGGTAAGAACCCAGCAGAAGGCAGCTGTGGGACGCAGGGAAAGAGCATTGAACTGGGGACAGGAGACTGAACTCCAGTTCTGGCCTTGGTTCCACCTAGCTGTGGTTTGCATGTCAGCCAGGAGTAGTATGAGCACGGGACCTGGAGACCAGTGAACTTCTGTGGCCCTGAAATGAGGAGAGCAAATAAATGCCAAAGGTAGCAGAGAGGCAATGGGAGGGCAAAGGAGAAGCCAATAAGAGCTACTGCAGAGAAAGAATCCTCAGGAATTGGCAATCAGCCAGTCTGGCCCAGGCTGCAACCTGAATTCTTTTTCCCTCAGGCAGGATTAATCTACTGTTTTCTAAAGGGCAGAGTTGGCTCTGGAAGAACCAAGACTTCAGCTTCAGTGTGAACACCCATTGCCATATGGGACTTCTCCAAAAATATCTGGATTTACATAGTTCACTCTTTAGCAATTTATTGTCAAAAATGAAGTAAGGATTTGGGTATTTTTCACCATGGCAACAGAAACTTTGCAAACAAACACAGTAAACTGGGAATCAATTTCCAAATGTATCAGAGACTATTCCCTGTGACCAAAAGGAGTGGTATTTATGGATGATTGGTTTCCTCACCCTTGTCTCCAAATCTTAGCGCCTGGCTAAAAAGTCAGGGCTGAGGAGCCAGCAGACTGAAAGATTTCGCCACAGCTCAGACAGACACATTCCTCACCTTGGAGGGGTCTAGGTTCTGGTCGTCAGGCACACTCCGTGTGGGGTCAGTGAAGTGTGGATTCCTCATTAGGAGAAGACGGAGTAGAGAAAGGAGTTTGGGGTTCAGGTATCTAACATATCTGCCAAACCACATGTGCCAAGGTGGTTTGCAAACTACATTTTGCCTGGCACATAATGGGCTTTCAATAAATGTCAGTGGAATGAAAGAATCGTTGCACAACTCAGCAGCTTCCTTCCATAGGGAGAAAGTTGGAGAGATTGTCTAGCACAGAATGGGCAAATTTTTTCTGTCAAGGGTTCGACAGTAAATATTTTCAGCTCTGTGGGCCATACTGTCTCTGTCACAACTATTCAATTCTGCCACTGCATTGTGAAAGCAAGCCATGTTTCTATAGAACTTTATTTACAAAAAAAAAGGCAGTGAGCTGGGTTTGGTCTGTGGGATTGTACTTTGTGCAATCCCCTTGGTCTAGGGCATGCTGTTGCATCTCTGGAGTCAGATCTCAAGTTGGTTATAACATGTAGAACATATCAATTAAGCTGAGACACATCTCTGGAAACCCTGAAAAAGCAGACTGCTGGAAGAATGACCTACCTAAAATTTCATTCTCTGAAGGCTACTTTCTAACTTTAAGGTGGAGAAATATTTATACATATACATGTGAAATAAACATAAAGCAGGGTAAATATCTATAATGATGCTATAAATTAAGAAACTTGGCTCAAGATAAAGATTCCTGGGGTTTATGGAATCATTGCAAGAATTGTATAGAGGCCCAAAGAATCAAGGGCCATAGTTTTGAGGCCTCAGAATCTTTCTTTTTTAGTGTTCCAAAGCCACAACATTAAGTGGCCTAAGACCATGAAGAATATGTCCTATAAATCCTAAACACATCCTTTTATCAACTGATTTTTTTATATGTAAAATATCTGTGCTGAAAACTTCAGCAAGAAAGACTATAGGAAAATATATGTGAGATGGATAAGAAACATACATATTATGGGTGAAATGTCAAAGTCGGATAAGGAATCAGTTAACACAAAAATGGTGTCTCATTAAGACTCAATAGAGGTTAGAAGTGAGTATGAATGAGATAGTAGGACTGGGTCAGAGAAGAAAGAAAAGAAACTTGATGTGAATATCTGCATTTCTATAATATCAAGTTAGATCAAAACTATGCACAGTCTAAGTAAGGTGGACTCATGTAAGTCTACAACCTGAAGAGAACAGATTTAAAAACATTCTTTTTCTCAACAATTTCTCAAGACACTATTTCCCAGGCAAATACTTCAAGAGCTGTTAAATTTTTCTTTCATAATATGCTACACAATGGCATCTGTAATTTGCGATTTTTATACCATTACCTCTTTTCTTGCCTTATTGCTCTGGCTTAACACTCCACTCCTATTTTCAACGGAAGGGGTAAAAGTAGGAATCCTTGCTTATGTTCTTGATGTTAGAAGAAAAACATTTAAACTTTCACTGTGAAATAGGATGGTAGCTGTAGGTTTTTCACAGATGCCCTTTATCAGAGTGAGGAAAATTCCTTCTATTCCTAGTTTTCAGAGAGTTTCCATCATGAATGGTTTTTGAATTTTGTCTAATGGTTGATTTTTTTTTAATTTATTGAGATGATCATATGATGTTTTCCTTTGCTCTGTTAATGTGGTAAATTACACTAATTAGTTTGAATGTTAAGCCAATCTTGCATTCCTGAGGTAAATATCATTTGGTTGTTATATGTTGTGGTAGACAAGGAGATGTACGACCCATATGTCCAATCAAGGCTCTCTCAGCTGAGGCTGACCCTGAAGGATATGACAGTGGGATACTGTCTGTTGACTTCATTCCCTTCAGGTAGGCAGCAAGTCCTTCCCTGAAGGGGGATCCCAATAGACAGACATCAGAACATAGAACATGTGCAAAACATTTTGATTGGGGATGGTAGTGGAGCAAGGAAAGGGGAAACAATGAGCTCAGCTTTGTTTACCTGTGCCTATCAACCTATTTCTTTTCTTTTTTTAAAATAAATTTTATTTATTTATTTATTTTTGGCTGTGTTGGGTCTTCATTGCTGCGCGTGTGCTTTCTCTAGTTGCTGCGAGTGGGGGCTACTCTTCATTGTGATGTGTGGACTTCTCATTGAGGTGGCTTCTCTTGTTGTGGAGCACAGGCTCTAGGCATGCGGGCTTCAGTAGTTGTGTCACATGGGCTCAGTAGTTGTGGCTCGCATGCTCTAGAGTGCAGGCTCAGTAGTTGTGGCACACGGGCTTAGTTGCTCTGCGGCATGTGGGATCTTCCTGGACCAGGGCTTGAACTCATGTCTGCTGCGTTGGCAGGTGGATTCTTAACCACTGCACCACCAGGGAAGCCCCACATTTTACATTTAGATCTATGATCCACCTTGAGTTCCTTTTTGTTTAGGTAGAGGAGTTGTTTTTTTGTTTGTTTGTTTGGTTTTTGTTTTGTTTAGTGTTTTTGCATACAGATATCCAGTTTTTCCAGCACCATCTGTTGAAAACACTTTCATTTCTCTGTTGAACTGCCTTTGTACCTTTGCCCCACATCATTTCACCATAATTGTGTGAGTCTATTTGGTTGATGGTGCTGTTTAGATCTCTATTCTTGCTAATATCCTGTCTGCTCATTTTTTAAAAATTAATTAATTAATTAATTAATTTTTGGCTGCCTTGGGTCTTCATTGCTGTGCATAGGCTTTCTCTAGTCACCGCAAGGAGGGGCTACTCTGCAGTGTGGTGCGTGGGCTTCTCATTGTGATGGTGGCTTCTCTTTTTGCAGAGCATGGGCTCTAGGTGTGCAGGCTTTAGTAGTTGTGGCGTGCGGGCTCAGTAGTCCATCAATCTATTTCTACCAGCAACCAACTAATTAAACTGAAGAAGTCCTGGTAAGAGATCATCCTTTCAAAGCTAAGTAAGGTGAGTTATTACAAAGTTGACTTTATCTACACAAGAGGGTAACAGATGTCAGTTTGTATTACAAGTGGCTCTGGAAAAAATATTTATATTGCTGATAAACTAAAATATAATAATGCTCTGTTTTCCCTCCAAAAGACAGAATTTTCCTTGTGAGAATCAATGCATGATTATACTGAAGGTTAATGGCTTTCAAGTTTGATCATAGCTACTTGTTCTTTGTTTTGTTGACATAAATACTTTCTTCTATTTTTACTTAGGCAAACTCCAGGGAATTATTTTGAATATTAAGAAGGTGGCTCTGTTTAGAGCCAGACTGTTTACATCAATCTGAGACACTATGAACTGCCTAATCCCATTTGGGAAAAATAAAAGGAGCAGCTGAGCATAAATAGATATTGGAATGCTTTCTTGCTTTTCATGAGTCAGGAATTTATACTATCTGCCTCATTAATTGAAGGGAAGTGAATTCCTAGAACTTCAGATATTGTAATAACCGAGTACAAGAACACATACTTAAAAAAAAATCTAAATCGTTTTTAGACTGAATACACGCCTTCAGGTAGTATTCACATCTCTTTCTCATTAGGGAATAATTATGGGTTGATTTTTTATATACATATTAAATAAACTGTAATTTTTATGCTTTTTTACATAAGCAGGCACAAGATTTGCACTATTTAAAAAATATTTCAAGGGAACAATGCAATCCCATATTAAGGCATTTAATAACCACCATTTATCCACTTGGTGAGTTGAGTGTTTGAACTTTTATCAGATCATTGTCCTATTTATCTGTATGATGTCCCATAGACCAGACTGGATTAGGGCAATGTCATTGAATCAAACTGAATGATCTGGAAACACTGATATGCTTGTAACCAGGGTGATCATTTGCTAACTGCTCTTCTCATTTAAATGTCATATTCCAGGTGGCTAACAGATCTGAGTGTTTTAAAAAAATTTCAATGGTACTTGTGAAATTATAAACTGGAAAACGAACTGATAACAGTCTCAAAGACCAAACCTGTATATAGAAAGTGTTTTGAAATTAGGGAAACAGCTATTCTGATATTTTAATTCAATAATTCATACTCAGGATATTTTTAAGAATCAAGACTATATATTGTAGCTGTAGCTGATTTAGTGGACTAGGCTGAGAAAATTGAAAAACTATTTTTTAATCTTTTCAGAGACATTTGAAATTTTTTTGTTGTTGTTGAAATTTTGACTTCGGAATGAATCACAAGTTTCAATTCTATGAACTTCCAAAACTGGCTGTACTAACAAAACTGGTAAAAAAGGAATTGAAATGTGCATTCAACAAAGTCATAAAAATTGAATGAAAACATTTAGAGTTTAATAGGATCAAAAGGAAATAAATTTGTGATCATTACCTGTTCCCATTCCATTCCCTTTGGGCATTGTACTGGGTTTGGGTCTACTAGGTCTTGTAGTTGTCCTATTCAGAACTACAATAAAGTGGGAAATAAATAGTTTAGACATTTTTTAATTGAAAATTTGTAGCCAAGGAAAATAAAAGTTTCCAGAGAATTGGAAGTCATTTAACTGGGCAATAAAAATATGATGACTTACCAAAAACTATTGTTCAGAATATAGAAATCACAAGTCTGGTATAAAAATCATAGACTTGAATTTGAGACCTGAGTATGTACTCTGAGACTTGAAAAAATAGAGGGAATTTATATTTCTAAGTGGGAACTAGCTGGCTTCATTTATAAGCACTAGATACATTCCAAAATGGAACTGAAGAAAGATCAGGACTACATATGCCGAAAGAAAACCCAAAACTTGATGTGTATTTATTTGTCAAGGCCTCCTAACACATAAGTTGGTGGTCCTTTTGGAGGAGTCTCTAGGTACATATGCTCCCTCATAATCTTGGCCCAAGTCCACCGTTAAACACAGAACTATGATAAAACCATTGAAATTTCTCTCCTACTCTGTTGAGAGTCATAATATTATAAAAACATTGAAGTCAGCTGTTTTATCTTCCATTAAGCAGAGTTTTCAAGGAAAAGCACTAAGTGTATTGCGATTAAGAGAGTGAGTTCTGAAGCCAGACTGCTTGCCTTCGAATCCACTTCCTAGCCCTTCTTAAGCCTTAGCTTCCTCAGCCTTACCTCACAGGATGCATGGTTAGCACACCGTCACTGTTAGCCATTATTGTTACTGTTTCCTTATTTTGTAGAAAGGTTTAATATAACCAGCCACACGTTCAATTCTCAACAGTTATCATGATACAAAAATCACATGGAGTCGGAGGATTATTCCAAAAAATATGGGTTCCTCCATAAATCAAAGAAAAATGTATTTGTTCTTTCTTCCATGTGCCTGGAGAGATGTTCACTGGGAATGTTAGCTTATAAGCCATTTTTGTCATTTAGAACTTTAAAACTTCTTAGACTCACAGAGGAGAAAAGGGACAGAAGACACCAGAGTCTCTGGTCCAACTTGTACGTTAGCATAGGAGTGATTTATATGGACCCAATCAACCCCCAAGTTAACTTTTCACTAACAAGCTCCAGTGAGGGAGATCCTAAATCCTTTGGTGAGTTTAGTAGATTTAAAGTATTTTCTGGGAACTCCCTAGCAGTCCAGTGGTTAGGGCTCAGCACTTTCACTGCTGGGGCCCAAGTTCTATCCCTGGTAAGGGAACTAAGTTCCTGCAAGACGCATGTCGTGGTCAAAAATAAAAAAGTATTTTCCAGTTTATTATCACTTTACTTTGATGTTTACAACCTGTAAAATGTGTTTTGTTTTGTTTTTTTTAATCTGAAAGAATCAAGTAAAAATATTCTCCCAGAACAAGAGCCTTTTATAATGGAAGAGGTCTTTTCTTAAAAGATAACATTTGAAACATGTAATATATCATAGCTAATGCTAATGCTATCTCTATAACTGCCATGGAAAACTGAAGAAGGAGGGAAAAGTATGTGTGATTTATGCAAAAATACTATTTAAAAAATGCTTTTATATTTTTAAGCTTCCGTGGTGGTCTCTAAATCTGATTATCCTTAAAAGGCTCAGTCAAGTCTTGCCACTTCCATGGATTCATTATTTCCTCTCTACTTACCCACAAGGATCAGAATTTTGTATGTAATTTATTTCAGTTTAAGGATATATAGCCTTCATTTGGTATATTTGGCTGTTTCAATATTTTTTTTTTTTGGCAGTGCCATGCAGCATGTGGGATCCTAGTTGCCTGACCAGAGATTGAACCCATGCCCCCTGCAGTGGAAGTGTGGAGTTTTAACCACTGGACCGCCAGGGAATTCCTCAATACATTTTGTATCTTCTCAGATATGCTGATTATTTAGGTCATCAGAAAGAGAAACAACTTACCAGGTCTGATGTGTGGTTTGTCGGGTGTTCTGGGCTTCACAGGAGTTGTATACAATCTGTGTGGTGCTGAAACAGAGGAAACGTTTCACATTTAATAACCAGCACTCCTGAGCTCAATAAATGGAGATTTAGTACTCTACAGACCAACAACTTGTACACTTTGCATGGAAGTATAAAGAATATTCTTAAATCTCCAGGTATGCATTACAGCATTGATGCTAAAGGAAAATAAAGCAAGTGAAAATATTCATGACTGGAAATTAAAGATGCACATAGTCAAAGTGAGGTAGGTCATTGGTAATGTGTGTTAAGGATTAGTCATCATTTAGTCCATGTTTTTCAGGGGCATTTATTTCACCACATGGTTGCTTAATATGGTAAACATATAAGCCAACCATCTACCCCTCCATCTATCCATGTGTCTGTCCATCTGTCCATCAACCCATCCATCCATCCATCCATTCACATCTCTCAATTAGGAAGTCACTGTGAAACATTATTTTGCCAAAGAAGACAAATAATATTAAAGGCAGAAAGAAAAATATTTTTAGGTATGTAAGAAGAAAAGAGTAGAAACATGTGGTCTGTATCTAAATGTCTTAGCTCATGAACCCTGAAGTGAATAAATACTCACTTAGTGCCATCCATTAAAATTTTAGGGATGAGAGAAGATGACCTCTGGTGTCCTGCCCATCAAGAGAGGGTGAGCAAAGATCAAGAACTCAGACAGCCCTGGGACCAACATGCCACCTTGTTACTTCCTGCTCCTGTTATCCAGGGCCTGGCACAGTGAGGACCATTAATGAAGAGTTGTCAAATACATTAAAAAAATTAGTGACTATTGTAAGCAGGCAAATTCATGAGAAACTCAGCTGAAATATTTTTGCTCCCTAAGCTCTTAAAGTGTGCATCCATCCTGGGATGTGTCTATCCTTGCCTTCCCTCCTCTGCCACCCTTGACACACCATGTTGCCTCCTGCCACCAACTTTCTTGGTAATGCTTTAGCTAAGACTGGAAAAAATTTTCTTGCAAACTTTGTTAAGTAGATTATACCATTTCAGTGATTTTGTTCACATCTTGAATGGGTATTTATGTAACCATAAATCAGCAAATGCCTTGCCTACCACATTAAAAAAAATATACCTGCAAAACAGATTATAATGTAGCTCATTTATAAACTTCCAACGCGAAGACTGATGAGTAGAATTTTGCCATACTCAGGCCAAAACCAGCAGACACATACTGAAATTCTCTGTAGGTTTAATGTGGGCCTTTCAAAGTGTAATAACTAGAGTGAACAGAGGTACTGATTTATTTAAAAATAATCAATTCTCACATGCCCTAAAATGTGTGATGATGATTTGCAAATGTTTTTCTTCAATTTTCTTTGAGAGTGGTAGGATTCCCTGTCAGTTGAACATATTTCAGCTTTCTTGTTAATTTCTTCAATGTTAGATTGCTTTTGCTTAAAGAAATATAAGAATCATGGCTCTTATTAGTATCATTCTAGAACACATATGAATTTTAAAACTTTAGAAAAGAAACAGAGCAGAATACAGAAATAATCAGCACTACATTCATTATTTCAAAGCCACAGGATCAGAATTTTGGTTTTATTTTTTCTACAGTCTTTACTTAAATCTTGAAAGAACTTTTTATAAAGGAGCTGATATATAAATTATGTTTGGGCTGTGAGTTATTCACATAGCTCATCACCAGGTAACACATGGCCTTGAGAAAACTGCTTGAGGGTTTCAATTTTAAATTAAAAAAAAAAAAAAGACAATGGTGCATTGTGAGAATGTAACATTGTAAATAACATCTCCACATAGTTTTTGGTGACTAATAATAAAAATAATTTTAAAAGATGGCTTCATATCTAAAGAGTTTTATAAAAATCATTTAAAAAAAACACTAAAAATACTTGACAAAGATAACATCAAAAATAGACAAACAAGGATTATAGGAGAAATACCTTGAAGGACCTTTGTTTTGCCCAGTATAGGGAGAGGGGAAGAAGGGTACAACCTTCCCTGGGTGGCATAAGGATCAGGGGGCTGAAATAAGTAAAATAATCAAAATGGCCCCAGAATGCCTCTGGCCAAGTGGATTTCTACCATGGGTTGATACGAGAGGGGCAAAGGAGAGAAGCTTGAATAGGTCAGGGTTTAGGTTATAGCTGCAGGGAATTATCTCAGCAGACAAAGAAGCAAGAATGGCACAGAGAAAATGTGCCAGAGATCCTACTAGTAGGTTCATGCTGTAGGCTTTAGGCACTAAGTTTCTTTGGAGCACTTGGGCCCCACTGCTGAGGGCTTGGAGACCAAAAAGCCACAAGGTCCTGGTACATGCGTGGGTGGAGTATGAAGACCAAGAGAAACAATTTCACCCCTACAGCATCTCTCAAATTGTTGTGTGCTGTCTTGCGCATCTGATGCCTACTATTAGAAACAAAACACAACACAACAAAAATAATACAGTAGGTTGACCTCCTTGTCCATAGAGCTCAGGCACGCGTTTATGAGGGTTGGGTCAGAGGGTGACCCTAGGACACACAGTGTGCTGTTACTAAAGTTGACCCTATACTCCCAAGAAGTGTTACTGGCCTGGACCAGGTTGGAAATGCATTTCTGGTGAGCCCACTTTAAAGAGTCTTGGCATGAGTCTAGAAAAGTGTGAATCCCAGAGCTGCACAAGTTAGGCTCAAGCTAAGGATCCTCAGAACATAAGAAAGTAATTAAAATACAGTACATTATATAAATATGTTAAGACAATTCATAGAATGATATCAAATCCTGGATATACATCCAATCAACTGTGAAACTCATCTAATAAAACCATGTTCTAGAAGCAATTTGATAAAAATATTGATACTCCCATTAAAGTAAGAAAAAGCAAAAACAAGAAAAGAACAGGTCTATGATTTTTATCCTCAATTCTGAAATCTACAAAGCTTTAAAAAGCTGAAATCTTTTTCTCATTTGGCAATACAACCTGAGCTGAATAGAGTATTTACCCTGCTTATTGTAAATATTTATATGTTTTGCTGTAAAAACATCAATGTGTTTGATTATGAGAATCCAGCTATCTTCTTTCAAGCCAGACATTAAAGAGGTTTGCAAAAACATTAAAAAATAAACATATAAAAATCAGGATGTGGTATGGACATAATAGGATTGAACATCTGCTGTTAATGGCTGAAGCTATTAATGAGGGTATGGGAGGACTGTCATTATACTGGCTCCTTACTTCTGTGTATATTTTTTAAATAAATAAAAGTTAATAAGTAGAAAGGTAATAAAGTAAATAATAAAATAAACATTTAAACCATTATAAAAATTAAATGAAACAAGTTCAAAATATTTAGAAAATTTACAGGAACTGTCCTGTACCATAGAGAGTATTGTCAGTCATGTTTATTTAGAACAAGTACTGATCAGCTTATTATAAAATATACCTTAAAATTAGATTTATTTTATTATCATTTCCTCTTATTGCTTTGTTTCTTCCACAGATCTCCCTCCCCAATTATAACTGACAACTGAGTACAATAAATTTGTCTTACAACTCTTTAAAAAATTATTTGCTCTTGCTTTTTGGGCTTTCTCCCATATGCTAGAGGTAGACATGGGCAAAAGAGGGTGATTAAGGGGAAAAAAAGAAAAAAAAAAACACAAAAATACTAGAAATCTGCAACTGGTTACAATCCAAGTAGGACAGAAAGATATAAAAAGGAAAGACTACCGAGAGCATGAAGATGTGAGAGACAGCTCTGTGCAGGTGAGTTAACTTCCCAAAAAGTAGAAGGAAAAAATATAAGGAGACCCCAGAACAAAGCTTCTTGGATGTTTTAATATTAATTCATCATTACAAATTGATTGTTCTTGTTACTAGTTTCCTTTCTCAGGCCACAATACCAACACATTCATCAAGTTTGGGAGATGGGACAGAGGGAGAAAAAGAGAGAGAGAAAAGAGGAGGAGGAAGGAGAAGGAGGAAGGTAATAAAGATTCTTATTTATCAGATGTGGAAAATGAGGCAAAAGAAGGTCAAGCAAGGAAAAAAAATGGGAGCTCTCTTTCTTAGTCATCAGCATGAAGCAGTCAGCCATACATTCAAAAGCACAGCTCTAACTAAAGAAATTGTCTTTCCTACATTCAACTGGTATTCATACAAATATTCCTATTTGGCTGATGTCTTGTACTTATGAAATGAAAAAACTTAACTCACTGTGATGAAAAATTACATTCTTAAAAGAAAATTTTCTTCCTGCTTAAAAAAGAAGGAAAAGTTACTATCCAGAGGTGGGGAAATAGCATTACCCTGAGTTGTCTTTGCCAATTCAGTTGTTCGTGGAAACTTAGTTGTGAAGAGTTCTTGGGTGGATTGGTCTGTTTCTGCTGGGGGAAACACAGTAAGATGGATGGCTTTAAATGATTATCATTATGAATGGGTCAAAAAAAAAAAAAAAAAAAAGAAAAACCCTACTCTTTTCTAACCCGTACAGTGATAAAAGGGTAAATTGCATTAATAACTATGCCCAATAACCATCGTATGTCAAAGATAATGGTATATTTTAATAACTCTCATTTATTATATTTACTGTCTTCTTACACTATTATTTTAATGATTATTATAAGGATTTCAAAAGCTTTTAGTTCAGGACCATTGTTTCATGATACTGGACATGGCTATATTCTTGCATATGCCTCCTAACTGTCTTTATGTATTATTGCCTTCATGTTTCCTCCCTATTTCATGAGCTCCACAAATTATTTAGGTAAGCTGGAAAAAAAATAGATCATAGAAAATAATGTGTGTTCACACCATAGAAGAATAAACATCCTATTTATCTCATGTGAAAATCAAAGTTTGTTTATTGACATACCGGTGCATTATTCCTGACAAAATAAAAATAAGTATGGCAATACTCCCAGTCCCATATTATCTTGAAATCATTACAACATCATACCGACATAGCAAATTACACTGTTCACTTTGTTACATACTGGATCCAAGGAAATACTTGGTGCAAATAATATGTTGTCATCTTATTTTCTGCCTGTTTTATAATCTGAATTCTGCTCATAAGAGAGATTCTTGTGATAGTTGGCCCAGTAAACTGAGATACATTAAAAAAAAACAGGGAGTGGAATTTAGATAATTAGCACATCCAGCAGTGGTTCTTGATAAGTACTTTTGACTTTGCCATCATGGGTAATGTTGACTTTGAGGGCCTAGGTTACAACAGATGAGTATTTGGTAATTAGGATACATTTGCTCATTCAGTTTAAAATTTTTTCCTTTGAAAAGGATTCCATTTTAAAATGTGATCAGTAACTTCATTTCAGCAGACACACACAGAGGATGGGTTTATCTGAAAACGGATGAAGGGAGGAAAATAAAGCCACTGATTTAAACAGGCACGTGGGATATAGCATGGACAGGGCAGAGGAGCCAACAAACACAAGCTGGGAACTCTTGTTTTCCAGTTCATCTCCAGCCAAGTGTCAGGCAAAATGGGTTTTTCCACACAGTGAAGACATTGATGCTGAACTCTTCGAAAGCCTGGCCAGCTCATTCCAACCAACCTTACTGACTCATTCATGCATCTGTGTTCCTCCAGGCTGCCTGCGTGCTCATCAGATTAGTCTGGCTGCCATTCTCTACCCTGTGTCTCTTCCTTATCTGTCTTTAACCTGACAGAACCTTTCACACCTTTAACTTCAACTCTCATTCCAACTGGAAGACCCGGCATACATGTCACCTCCTCTGTGAAGCCTTCCCTGATACCCCCAGGTAGTTTCCTTGTTCAGCATGTTGCTCATTTCTCTATGAATTCATTGTATTGTATAACATGGGGGTGAATTCCAGGAGCTCTGGTGACTGAGTATGTGGGTTCCAATTTGGCTCTGACGTTAGCTGTATGGCTTAACCAGATTTTTAAATCTTTCTGTGCCTCAATTTTCTAAGCTGTAAAATGGGGCAAGTAATAGAAACTACCTCACAAAGTTGTTACGTGCCTTAAATTTAAAAATACGTGTAGAACACTGGGTAGCACAGAGGAAGCACAGCTACTGCTAAATCCTGTCTTCATATTAGATGGCGAGCTCTCCAGGGTAACCTTTAAAACAGTTTTATTTTGGAATTCCTATTGCTTGGCATTGCAGTTAGCCCCCAAAAGATATGCAAATAGTAGATGAAATTTTTCTTCCCAAATGCAGTTCCAAACATGGAAAAAGCCACAAAAGAGTATAGCATTGATATACTTTGGGAAGATTCTTTTTTAAAAAAATAATTGGAATTTTGTCAAGATGTTTCAAAATATTCTCATTTTACATTAGAAATCAGCATAAATATTAGAAGGACAAATATACAGTTAATGTAAAAGAATCAAGCGAAATGGGTATTTTTTTATAATGATAAAAAGAGACCCTCTGTTGTTTGGAAATCCATGAACACAAATGTACATATGGGTACTTTAAGGGCAATTCCTAAACTGTTAAGTCCTCATTGGACTGAAATATTAAAACAAAATTTACCCAGAATGGTTTGTAGTTCCTCTTGACTAGAACTTGGTGAAATCATAGGAATGAAATGGCTGCCTCGTGTCTCTAAAGGAGCTGAAAAGACAAGTACCAAGGTTGTCAATCTTTAGATTCAAAAGCCAGCACCCGGCCAGAATAATATTACATGAGATTCCTTTATTTGAAATAGAAAAACGGAAAACATTAAGTGAGTCAGGAAGAAGAAAGTTAAGTGTGCATAGAACATTCAGGAAGATGATTGTGGAACATTAGAATAATGGTTCTCAACAGTTTTTTCCACCAGGATAGATAATAAATGACTTTCAGTGCTTGACACGCTCTATGACCACATCTGGTTAAGATGGGTGTGGGTGAGACATGGTCCTTGGTCTGTCAGCTGCAGCTCTCCCATCCAAGAGAGCACACAGGATTACAACAGGAGAGAGAATATCATCACTGTAGCAAGCATCTGGAGTCTGCTCAAGTTTATTTTTAAAAATACACTGGTGGCAAACTTTAGTATTTTGACCAATATTAATAATAATTACTTGCCAGCATCTTCCACAGCATGCTAGTGGGTTATAACACCACAGCTGAGAACCACTAAACCAGCAGAAAAAGTTAACTAGGTGGGCATGAGTAAGATGGAATCATTATGAACACAGAGACAAATGAGCTAGGTGAGAATGGGCTCGGTAGTGAGCTGTCTTAAGTTGGTCTTCAGAGCAAATCTTTAGAACAGTGAAACCATTGCCTTTCTATTTTGGAAAGAGTCAAAATAATGAGAATGAAACATTGAAGAGGACTGAGGACAGATGATGTTTCAATGTGATCATTTGAGAAAGACCTGCAATCTTGATGGCAGCCAGGAAAATAATTAGAGTGGGTCAAATGGGAAAACCATTACCTAGTGTTGTCTCTGGCAGATCAATTCTAAAGGTAACAGGTTGCAGAACTAGGCCAAAAGCAAACCAAAGAAATATATTTATGAGAATTACTACCTGGTGAAGTAAACCCAGTTTCTGTGTCTCTACAATGCACCCATTTGAACATTTAAACATTCTCTTAGAATCATAATAAATACGAGAAAAATTCTATACCTTAGGTGACACCCAGGGAACTTAGTTCAACTAAAACTTTAAAGTTTTCGTTCACTGCCACTATAAGGAAAATTTGATTAGGCACCCATATTTTTAACTTAAAAGTATACCCACATTTGGAATGTAGCTATATTTACATTCTGAAAGAAGGTGAAAATTGTTGGCTCAGGTAATAATCATGTCTTATAACTTTAGCATGATTTTCTATTCAACAAAAATACTTTCAGGGAAAATAAACTAATTATACACTATTCTCTCATGGGGAAAAAATTGTCAAGCAGATTGTATGATTAAATCTCCCCAAAAGAAATACACATTTTCTATCCATAATTTTCTCTGGACTTCTTCCACATCACAATCATTCCAAAAATATATTTACCTCAAGAATATTTTTCAAAAAATACACTTCCTAACTGGGAAAATAAAACAATTCATTTACCAGGTTCACTCTGAGAGTCTTCGGTGTCTGGTTTATGGGGAAGGAGCACATCTCTTGGAACTGAAAGAAAAAGATTATAAAACACTGTGAACTCTAAATGTCATACCTGGAGTGAAACTTAACCCATAGACCTAAAACCCTGGGAAGCATGAATGAAGCAAAGATGTTTTCACAATGGCTAAAGGGCTAGGCCAAGAAGAGGACCATCTTTCTGAAATGGAAAAATGTCACTGTGTAGGAAAAGTTCTAATGGCAGTAAAACAAAGTTGGTCACAGGTCATTTTGAAGATTCTGTTGAGGGAAAAAAAAGGAAGAAAAAACTAATGTAATTAAACACAAGGAGGTAGGTCTCCCTCAAGTTGTCTTCAAAGTAATAGGTCAGTTTTTGTCTGAAGTGGTTAGCTGCCATTTGATATTCCTGCTAAAATTCCACTGACAACAATTGAAAATACATTATCTTAAAGAAATGGCCTGCATATTGAGGAAAACAGCAAGAAAGGCAACACTCTTGAATATCTAAGGGAAGAATAAAGTTTTATTCTAAAAGGCACTAACAGTTATTATGGGGAGAAAATAAAGCAGAAAGAATCAGTCACTCATTAGAAGATACCAAATGTAAAGTTTATGAGAGTGCTCGTTACATAGTAAATGTTAGATAAATGTTGCCATTTTTGTCATTCTTAGTGACATGGCTTCCAGTATAATAGGTACTAAGTATAGGTATTAGGGCCTCCTGACATATGAGAACATGAAAACAAAGGAGAAAAATAAATGCTAAACAATAATCATATTCAGTCCTGATATCCAGTATATTTTTAATGCCTGTGTCCAGTTCTACTTCGGCAAAATAAAATGGTAGGCTGGGAATTTGATACCTTATCTCTCATTGGGGAAAATACCAGGGTGATTTGCCTGTTGTTAATACCAGATTTCTATGGCAAACCTCCTTTCAGGAGCAGGGTAACGTATTTCTTTAACTCAGTTTCCCCAAAAGGAGGTCCTTGTCAACCCTACTCACTCACTGAAAAGTTTTCCTACCACACCGAATTCATAAATACCCTTGGGTATGCAGTGTAACTTTCTTGCATCTTATATGGTGCTGGAGGAAAAAAAATTAGGATTCAGGCTACAACTCTGCCTCTGAGAAAGATGAAGAAAACTTTTTTACCACGAGGTGGACAAACACCACGTTATCATTAGTGTAGAAATAGATTATATAAAATGGACATTCATTCTCTTTTATGGCTTTTGGGATCACATTTAACGTGCATATCCCATCTGTTCTTAGTCTAGGCCACTAAGCAAGTGCGAGTGAAATCACAGTTGTGGAATTTGGTCCACTGAAAAGAAATGTGACTCCATTAGAACTTCTATGAGCTAAAGGGTAACCACCAGGGGAACTTGATGTCTGGACTTTTTTTAAAAAAGGTAACTTCAAAAAGATTAGTGGTGGGCAAAGTTAGAGAAAACCCATCACCATAGTGAACACTTCACCTTTGCTATGTAGTATTTTTAAGGATTGAAGTGGTAAAATACGAGGAATTTCCAGTTGTAAATCAAACTAACTGTCATCTGGAGGGTGACGGAGAAGGCATCATGGTGTGCGTCTGAGAAGGTCACGGCCATACAGAGCAGTCTGAGTTTATAAACATCCTAATTGGTTGCAGTGCTAGACTATACAGAAAGGAGCCAGATTAAGGAAAGGAGAAGCTAAAAAGAAATGTGCTACCAATAAATCCACCTTATACTGTAAATACATGATTCACTGCCTGCCTTAGTTTCCTGAGGAATTTAGACTAATGTGGATTCCTGCTGCTGCAATTGGCACTTTTTAGCCATGAAGGGATGATTTAATAACTGCCATGCCAGACGTTCTAAAGTAGGTGAAATCAGTGGAAAGGAAAGAACTAGAAATATTCACAGGAAAGGGATATGAATCATTCTCTTTCTTGGTCAACAGCAGCTCCAACAAATGCAAAGTTGTTTTTTTCTTTTTCCCTATGTGGCATTCCGCCGTACATTAAATTGAAGAAGAGCATGATTCTTAAAACCAAAATCTTCCATGCTGGGGGAAACTTATCAGTGTAAATCTTGACAATTTATTGAGAAGGCAGTTTTGATTTCTTTATAAGATTACTTACCATTATTATATTTTAGACCCATTTCTATTAGCCAATTTACCATTTATATTAAATAACCAATTAACTTACCAGTTATATTAACTGTCTTTTTGAATAAAGGGCACGTTTCCAAAGAACAGTTCAACTAACACGAGACAATTGTGAGTGGAATTGTCCAATATGGACAAATGTAAATGAATACGCATGAACGTTTTGCCAGAGTAGATGAGAGAATGAAGGTGTCGCTCTCTGATACAGATGGTGGAATAAGGAATTTTCAATAAGGTTTACCCCTGTAATAGGCTACAAAGAGATTCTCTTAGAAAAGTAATACACATAGACCACACACCCTTTTCACCTCCAGATTCCCTCTTCCTTTATTCTAACCTTGTACCCTAAGGTCCAGTCTGAGAGGAAGCAGGTTTCCTGCCCTTTCAGAGACCACTTTCAGAGCTTTACCTGTGCTCTTGGGTCACCTTCCCTTCCAACTCCTCTGGGGCCTTTTACTTTCCATTATTTCTAGTATCTTCTATTTTTCTCCATTAGTCCATATTTCCATTTATCCATGAGTTCCTCCCTCTCCACCTATAAAACAGCTCAAATGCTCCAACATCCTAAAATTAAAAACCATTTCCTTGACATGGCTTCCCCTTCAAACCATCCCTTTCTTGCTCTCATTCCTTTCATCTAAAAACTCTATCTGCCTCTGCTTCCCGGTCTCTTAACTGCATCTTCTCCATTCACTGTGGACTGGCTTCCTGATCTCCTGCACCCATGGATCCATGAGGCCTCATCCATAGTTCTGAAGTTCAAAATGCTCTGAAGACAGAAAGTGTTTTGTTTTTTTTTTTCTTAACTTATTTGACAGTAAAACCTGACTAGAACTGACCTGAGGCTATTTACAGTTTTTATTCATCCTGAGTAGTGTGACTGTTCATACTTCTCACTGAAGACTTATGAATATGCTTGTAATCTATGGTATATGTGCTGTTTTACCTTTTCAAAGCCTGAAAATTGCTGAATTCTGAAGCTCTGGCCCACAGGTTTCAGATGCAGGCTTCTGGACCCACACTGTCAAGTCCAACAGCTCTTCTGACATCTGTCCACCTCACTGTCATTGACGGCTGCCCTTCCCTGTCTTGCCTTCCGAGTCCCTCTTTCCTGCTACTCTTGGATCTTTTGACGGCAAATTCTGCTGGCACCTCTTCCTCTGTCCACTCTTTAAATATAACTGTGTCCCCTACGACTTTGATCTCTGATCTCTTATTTTCTCAGTCTGTACTATCTCCTGGATGATGTCATTCACTCACAAGATTTAAGAACCTTCTATATGTAGACACATGACTCCCAAATCTGCATCCTAAATATCGACCTCTGTTTAGATATCCAAGAATACATTTCAACCACCAGTCCTACTGGCCCTCCAAACCTAGCATGTACAAACACAAGCCTTCATTCCTCCCTCTGTGTTCCCTGCCTTAGTTAATGGTATTATCATCTACCACCTGCCCAAGCTAGAAATCACAGTGTCATCCTTCTCTCCATAACACCATTCAGTCATTGTCTACATCCTAGCAATTCCATCTCCAAAAGACATTTTAGCATTAGTCCCTTCTTTTCTAACTGCAAAAATGCTGATGTGTGACTGCAAATTAGAATCTGTCCAAGAGAGCAGTTACAGAACATTTGTAGGATTGGATAGTCTGCTGAAATCTAAACTTTTTTGCCCCTGGTTTCCTCCCGATGACTGAAGTCTATCCAAATACTTCTGTGGTGACAGACGTTACCACAAAGCCAAGACAGCCCTTGGTACAGAAACAAATCTACAAAGAAGGCACAGCTCTGTTGAGCCAGGCATCAGGGCGAGTCCTTTGCTCTGAATTCAAAAGCATTCTTCCAAGGCAGATCAAAAGAAAAGCCAGTTCTGTTTTGGTTCTGGACACGATGTGTGGGCTCAGTTTGTCTGGATTCCTCATTAAGTGTTGTAGATAATTCAACTGAGTGACTGAAAGATATTTTCTAAAGGCCTAACTGGATGAAACCTGTGTTATACCTAGGAATCTATAGAATGATAGAGCTGTACAGATAACCCGAGACTGACTTATTTGGTACAGGTCTAAAAATTCAGTTTTGTCACTTCTGATATCTCTCAGTATAAATTTTGAGATAAACATTGTGTTAAAACATAACTATGTCCTGATTTCAGTACTACTTTTTACATTTTTATAGAGCGTCTATCTCTATAAAAAGGATAGAGATACAAGTACACATTAAGTTTACATGTAATTTACCCTGTTTTCTGAGGAGCCAGTAAACAAGGTTGTGGGCTCATTAGGATGCAAACCGGAGCCTAGATACAACCCCAAAACTGTTTGAATCCAGTCTGTTAAAACACTTGGGAGAACATTAAATAGTAGTAAAGATTGCCTATGATTCTTCCCGCAGCATCACACCCCTGGAGCAATAGGGGAACCCGTGATGGACACAATGGCAGGACCAACACTAGGTTTAGAGACAGAATTCAATCTGAACGTTTGGAACTGGAGAGTCAATAGAATAAGCTCAATGAAGGCTCCAGAGAGAGTGTTTGTGCTGTTATTCCAGGGCTCAAACGTACAGGTCAGAGTGCCTGTGAAAAAGAAGGTGTTGATGGACTTAAGGCAAATATTAGACATTTAAAAAAGAAGAAAAAGTTGAACTATTAGATATATTGGTTTAATGAGATTATGTCATATCAGGACCAATAGTATTGCTTTCTCTAACGAAAAGTGAATATAATCACTCATATATACTGTTGTTATCTGTAATGACTTCATTTCCGTTACATATTTTTTCCTCAGTTGAAAACAAGAAGCTGACCTTTTGCAAGTGGGAAGATCAGCTTTTTCCTTATTGGCATTTATAATATTGACTGTTGCATTTAGCAGTACTAATTTAAAGTCTAGACTTCAGGGCAAAAGAGGCTCTTTGCAGCCTATCACCACCTGCAACAACCTAGCCATCCCACAGCGGCAGTAACACCGTGCTTATACAACCTGGAAAACATGATAGCAAGTGAATTCACTTGCTTCCCAAATGCCATCATTTCAAGCTACAGCTCAGAAATCCTTTGGTTCTAGGAATGTTCTATATGCTTCTAGGACCATCTAAGAATTTATAATAATTGAACCTTAAAAAAAGGGGGGGGAACTTATTGTATTTCTCAGATACTCTAGTTAAAAACTTGGTTTGGCTTATTAGTGAACCAACAGTGAACTAATTAGTGAAGCTAACAGCAGCTTTGTATGGTCACTTGAGGATCTAGAGAAATGTCTGGGTTCTTGCAGTCCCTACCTTGACTACTCCCACAAACACGAGATTATTCCCCCCATAAATGGGCAAAAAGCCTTCTCAAATGATAGGCAAGAAATTGATCTGTAGCTAAAGAAATCATTTTTTCCCGTGTGAAACAAATTTCTTGACTCAAGCAACTGCTCCATGAATGGGTAAAATAGAATTTAAAAGGAAAAAAAAAAAAAAAAAAAAAACCCTCAATGCTGGATAGTGTAAAATGTTTGAATCCAAGAAAATGGTTAAACATCATTTCCTCCATTTGTAAAACATCATTTTATCATTTTTGTGGGAAAATCCCCAGTTCTTTATTTTATCTTGGTGAAACGTGAGCACAGCACAGTTAACATTGGTAGGTTATTTTTTGGGAAATCAGAAAATAAGAGAATTTTAATTCTAGAAGAAGCATTCTACCCTTGGCATAATTCTCTGCCTTTGGATTATATCAATGGCTTACCATATGAGCACTTAGATAACTCTTATGAACACTTTGAAATGATTATATCATGCACGATACAACGTGGTACCTGAACAGAAGTGAAACATGGACCTCACATCCATCAGTCCTCATGTTTCATTTCAGCAGAGTGTGACTGTAGAATACATTTGGCTTAAACATGAAATAAAGCATTTACCAGGCGGAGTGTAGGACACTTCTGGACTTGGTGATGTCTTTGGCTTCGGAGTAACACGCTGGAACACCTTAGGAGCTGAAAGAGAGAGCTCGGATCATGAGTCATTTGGTTTTAGCATCTCCCAGTCTTGCTTAACACATAAGATATGACAAAGTATAAGAATGATTACTGATTTTAAAAAAGTATTGAAATGGGATTTAGATGGAAAAATAAACCTTAAGCTCTAAAAATAGATCAGTTAGAATTCCAGATACTTTAAGAAAAATGAAATCTGAGAAACAGCAAAATTTGACTAAGCATAAGGATAGGATGAATAATTTTTTTAAAACATCATTTCAGAAGAGATAGCAATTTAATTAATGTAAGAGTGCTCTTCTTTTCTGGATGTTTGCTTGACTTCTTAAACCCATCCCCATGTCTTTCTGTGAAGATGAATTCAGTGAAGTCAGAATGGGAGCCCATGAAGTATGGAAAAGAGCAGCTTAAAGTCAGCTCAGCAACAGCAGAAAGAGAAGTGGGCAATGGAATGCAATGGGTGGGCTTGCATTCTACATCCCCGGCAATTGTTAGGCTCTAAATAAACCTTTAAATGACATGTTCACAAACCAAAATTGTCTTTCCACAGCTGTTCCTTTGGAGTAACAAGGTGCTAATGTAATAGATACCAGGAAAAAAAAAAGGTCTACTTTATTTATAGCTCATTTTACAATTTCAAAAGTACTTTCATAAGGCTTATGCCCTTTGATTCTCACCGTAATGCTGAGAGGAAGGAATTATCAGCTTCACTTTAAAGCTATTTGCCTGGAGTCACATGATCATTAAGCACCAGAGACAAGACTTGAACACTGAGGTCCAGACATGACTGATAGGTCCCAACACTTGGGCTCGCTATATCCCAGCTCTGCAGGTCACGTTTTAACTTGTTCCTCATTTTTTTAGGTGGAAATAATAAACCGGTCCTAACTGAAAGGGTGATTGTGAGAATTAAGTGTGAAATGTCAAAATGATGTGAAAGCTATACCCCTATAAATATGTTTCTACTTCTGGAGAATCTTTACAGATTTGACATTGAAGGATCTGAGTATATTTTGCTTTTCACATGGTTTGCCCCCTCAAGAATTAGGAGCAATTTTGATGGTTATAAGATTTCTAGATATAATATTACTAACAGGACTGTTCACTATTACTTATGAACATAGGAATCTAAAAATGAAACCTGTATTTTAATGATGAAATATTCTTGATGGTTTCTTCCAAATTTTTGATCCCAGTATCCCCTCAAATGCCAAATATAGTAAATTTAAATTTTGCTATCTAATTTATCAACATAGTTTAAGTATAAATGAGATGGCATGCCCAATTACAGAATTTCATTCTGAAAATAGTGGTAGATTAATACATTGCATTGCTCTTTAAGTTGTACACACTATTGTTAGATGATGCCCTTAGAGTCCAACAATAATAATTTGCGTTTGATATTGATATTGCATGTACGAACAGAACATTCTCCCATTCAAATGGCCTTTTGAAATTCACAACAGCTAGCCAGGGGTAAGGAGGGAGTACAACTAGGGTTTAAATATTTGTTTTTGAACTACTGAGTGATACATATGTATACATAAACAAATATCCTTGAAAGACTATAAAAACCTAGGGTATTGCTGGGATCTATTAAGTAAAGCTCATATTTTCCTGGGTAAGAGAGATCCTAATTTCACCCACTTTTAAGAGGAGTAACTAGAGTGCATTTTTTCATGATCAATTTTCCAAATAGTCCCCTTACACTAGGTTGCCCTGACAAAGCTAGAAGAGTTTGGATTGTAGCTACTTTCCAGGGGAGATGCTGATGGGCTGGGAGTTTGCTCAGTTGGGACAGAATCAGGATGCTCTCTTGTTATAGTCTGCAGTCACTCCAGGGTTTCAGAGTGAGAGTGGAACCACTGAGCGTATGCATCTATCCATTCTGAAGTTGCTTACCTTGTCGAGGAAGGTTAGCTAAAGGTCTAAATCAAAATCAAACAAAGTTGAAACTTAGAATACAGTGTCATAATGGGAAATTAGAGTAAGCTCCTGATTTACTATATTGTATTTTTATAAGTACAGAGTACAGCTCAAAAAGATAAAATTATGAATAAGTCTTCCTTCTTAGTTCATATCTCCTTTACTTTTTAAAATGTTACTAACTAGGACTTTATATCCTCAATGTCTTAACTTCTAGCACTTCTTGTTTCTCATCTTTTCTCTTATTTTCAATCATTCATTGTTTTATGCTTTCTTATGTCTTTCCATTTCTCCTTTTTCTGCCTCATTTGTTCTATGCTTTACATTCACATAAAAGGTTGAGAGCTTCTTCTCGTGATTTTATCTGCTGATTTCTTAAAGTTAGATTTTAGTTTCCTATCCACAAATTTAATATACTTGCTTCGCTTTTTATTCTTATTCTATTATTCATTACTTATTCACTAATCATCAATTATTTTTCCCAGTATTTCTTATATATTAATAGTTCAAATTTATTTCTTGTTATTATTTTAAATTTCTTATTCTTTCAGATGATTGTCGCTTTGGTACCTTCATCTACTTACATATCATACCCATATTATTTTTTAGCAAAGTTTTAGTAATTAAATAAAAACACATTTTAAAATACATTAAAGCAGATTTAAAATCATTAGCTAGATGTAGTACATGGAACTGTTTTTTAAGGAGTTTTCCTTCAAAGAAAAAGTAATAGGTAAAATTTCTCTCAGAAATGTTAAAGAAAGTGTTAATACCTCTCAGATATTAAAGACCATCCCCACATCTACAGTTTTTTTCTTTCAGTAGGGATACTGAGATATGATTAAAGGATTTGTGTTGGTAATTCAGAACTACTACCTAGATCAAGCATAATTTTGATGCTGCTAACATTTTCCTTTCCCCAGACCATTGGTGATAGTTAGGGTTCCTTTCCTAGTAAATTGGGTAGGTGCACTTTATATGCTTTTTGGAAGTGGGCCATGTTTAAAAAATAAATTTAGATTTAGGGGATTGGCCTAAACTATAACTTCCTCGACTACAGAAGGATGAAATTTTGTTTCACATTCCCAGTGTCTAGCACATTGTCTGGCGTGAGGTCAGCATGCAATGAATAGTTGTTAAGTGACTAACTGATGAAATGCATTAGTTAATCAGCCACTTAAGCATCAAGGGTGGTACAATTTTAAATTAGGAGAGAAGAGAGACAGGAGATCAGTTGATTCATAACAATAGACTAGGCATGACTGGGTATATGCTTGGAGTAGGGACCAAGGTTAGAGATGTCTGGAAAAACTGATGGACTGCAGAGGCCGGATGAGGAAGAGGATAAAAATCGATGTAAAATGCTCAGAATCTGCAACAGATATAAATGAGAAACTGAAAGGAGGGAAAGATGAGCTTTCTTTGAGGCATGTCAATTTTACGGTAGCCTGAAATGGAGATCTGCCAAGGCAGTCAGAGGAATTGGACAAGATCTTGGTTGAGAAGTTAGGGTTAGAGTTAATCATTCAATCATTCAAGAAAGAGCTTCTTGAACAGAATAAAAAATAGTTTATAATGACTCTTGTTTAGGTCCTTCCCAAAATTCCTAGCAAAACAACCAAAGCAATATTATGTTATTATTTTACAGGAGAGGATATATATTAAAAATCTTCATGACCTAATGTTAAATAAAACTGACTGGAAGGCCAAAAAAAATTAGGTGATTGGCAGGGGGAGGACATTCAAGGACCATGGAAGGTTTTCTCAAGCTCCGAGAAGTGAAGGGAGTAGGCAGGCTACTCTTTTAAGAAATTCCATTCTCCTCCATCCCCCTCTCAAATAATATAACAAAAGGGAAGCTTCTGGAATAAGCTACTCCAATAATATACTTTTTGATAAAGTCTAAAAATAAATGTAAATATTTATTAGGTTTCAAAGGAAGTCTTATTTTATAAGGGTTAAAAACCTAACTTGCTATAATTCAACAGAGTAACTCCGCTAACATCAAACTTTTCAGGCCAGAATATAAAATAAGTATTTACCTGGCTGTGTCGGTGGGATTCTTAGACGTGGAGATATTTTTGGTTTGGGAGGAGCTCGCGGTGTCTGCTTGGGCACTAAAAGAAAGGATATAGGTTCGGAGCTCTTGAGGTCTTCAAGAGTCACAGTACCTAAACCTCTAGGATCTCAAAGATGTTTGTTGAGTAATTGAAGACCTAAATACACAGCAATTAAAGTTCCCAAAGAGCCACAAAGTATAAGACGGTAATTTTCTTATTATAATGGAAAAAAAACAAAAAACAAAAAAACCAAGGCAGCACATTAAAGATATCCAAGATATTCAGCTGGCAAATGAAACTGTTGGAATTTTAGAAATATCCACTTCAAATACCTATTAAATAGGTTAAAAATAAATTTCATAATAAAATAATTCATCATTATAAGTTCACATCGTTTTAGCAGAATAACCCAGTATAATATTTTAAGTGCAAAGAGATACAATTTCTTCTAAATAAAAAGCACATTACATTCCAAATATACCTAAAAAATAAATGCACCTTAATAGTAAGTGCTAATGGAAAAAAATTAATCTTGTTAAACAAAACACAATTTTTATTGGTCATATTGGAGAAGAAAAATTGAACAGAAATTGAAAGGATACATTATTGAAGAAAGTTATTCTTCTGCTGAGCAATTCCCAAAGAAGTTCTAGGACATTCAGTGTAAAAAATCAATTATTTCTTCACCAAGAAAATTAAAAGTTTATCCTGCCGGAGGAAAAGAATTATCAAATGAAAGATCGCAGCTTGTGGAAATACCTCATTTGGTTGAGTTCAGTGTGTTTGGGATAAAGAGAGATAAGAAGAAACAAAATGTTTTTCAAGGTCACGGAGTTTCAGGCACCTTAAGAAAAGCTTGCTGAAAATAAGAGTTATTAGATAAAAGAAGAAGCTGAGTCTGTAGGGACTTCTTCCTGATTCTTAATCAAAATATACAAGGCATGCAATGGTTTCAGTGGAATCCTCTCGCCTGTGGAGAGATGAACAAGATATGTTGGAGATTACATTGGTTTAGGAGCCTGGAGCTGGGAGGTTTAGAGTTCGCTTTGCGGATCACTCAGTCTACAACATTGGGTTCTTCATCAACAGTAACAGGATTTTTAAAAGCCCTTCCAACCCTAAAATTCTATACTTCTACAGTGTCCTTAGTCTTGTGAAAGTCTGACTCTGAACTGCTTTGTTTGCCGAGGTTCGTACTGATAGGCTGTTTGCTTCCCCAGGGTATAAGAGACCATCTTGCAGGTAAAGGCATGTCATGAGGCAATTCTATAAAAAATGATTCAGAATGAGATTAGTATCACTGATAGTATCTATGACTAAATATTTCAATCATATTAATGATTAAAGCTATTTTAAAAAAAAACTTTAGAAAAGTTAGAGATAATTGACACAGATCCAGTTAATGCAGTCAGTGTGGAATTTTGGTAAAAATTAAACTGTAGAGTTTAATAGGCAAAGGATATTAACAGGGTTTAACAGGACATTTTAGAGGACAATGAATAAGATTAATATCCATATCTCCTTTGGAATTAGAGCCATATAAAATAGTTTAATGGCCATCAAAATACAAGTTTGGGCTTATTTATGATAAACTGACGTGTAAACTGACGTTTATCAGAGAGCCTGTAGATATTGAGAAAATTTTCCCTTGTAAGAAGCATATTTAGTTATCCGCATTGATGATTTGTTTTCCCATATTTCAAATTCCACCATCAAGTAAACCCTTATGACTTGCCAAGTAACCAGTTTGACTTCAGTTTCTCTTATTTGTATGCAGTGAAATGGCCAAACTGCCACAGGAAGGAGCAGTAGAAAGTAGTAAGGGACCTGAATAATGACAGGATGACCGACCAATTGTACCCCTTTTTGTGGAATGCTCCAGTATTTCTGGAGGTTTTGGTTAATCTTAAACAAATTAACTATCTTAAAATAGTTTTTATATGACCACAGACCTTGTAAAACTAGTCAAGATGATAAAGTATTTAAAATTGGGATATTTATATTTTAAAAGGAATATAAATGTTCTTCCCCAGAAACATTACGATTTTCTGTATGAAAGACTTGCAGAGTAGCTGAGAGGTATTTTCAGTTATATCCTAGATAATGTTCACAACACTGCCATACGACTGGCTATAGATTATGGATAGAAGGAGGAGTAGGGCATCAGAAAGGTAGGGTCAAAGACTGTGAGCAGTGAGTAGTGATTAAGTTAGGGCTTCTGATAACTAGTAATAGTGCCCATATATATTGTCTTTCCATTCTTGTAAGTTCTGCAAACACTCACCTTCTACATGAAACACAAAATAACATATTTACCCGGTTCGGTCTGAGGCTCATCTGGGCTGGGTAGGATTACAGTTTGGGAAGGCAGAGGTGATGTTTCTATGGTAATTGAAGGAAAGTACCCAGGGTTACTATAGCACTTCACACACCTTGAGTACAGATGACAGAACAGATGGTCACAAGTAGATTTTAAAGAAAAAAAGAAAGCAAATTGCAAGTCTACAGCAAAATAGCACTCCTACTTCTTCATGATGCATTTAGTTTAAAAGCTGCTTAGAGATGCCAGGTTACAAAATACTTTCAAGGTAAGCAATAGCCTTACTTTTTAAATCCTTACTCCACACTAGTACATCCCCAACAGTGCCAGAAAGATAGGTTCTTGGGGAACCATAAGGAGAAAAATAAATAAAAAATGTTAAGGCATAAGCCATTCAGCAGCATTGAATTTTGTTTAACTAATGAAGAAAAAAATCAAACATGTAAATGAATGTGACGAAATGAGTGTTAATGGAAAGTATATTGCTAGGGCAGAAGGTATAAATGGATCATCATACAAAAAAATATTATCTGAATTATTCAACGTAATACCAAGCTGGCAGAATGTTTAACATTAGGAAAAAAGACACTTTAGATTTGACAGTTTTGGTGACTGAAGTAGAGAGAGACCAAGGTCTAGATACAAAGCTGAATGGAACAAGACACTTTTTGGACAATGGTTATGAATAGAAGCACCTAGAAAGAAAATTAACTGCCATGACAAAGAATGATGTTGCAACATGAATTCACAATGAGGGAGAACCTGGGTTCTCAGGTGATGGCGACAATGAGGGCAAAAACTCCCAGGGTGTGTCATTACCTAGCGTGGTCTCAGGTGGTTCAGACACATTTGTAATAGATTCCACAACTGTATCAAAACAAAGGAGAACAATTTTAAAAAGCTTAAGATGTTAGGCCACAGTCAAGTATCTCTTTCTTGAATATCAACACACCTCATTCGCTTGAGAATCTGCATCACATTTTTACAGATAGGACGATGGATTAGGATAAGAAAAAAGAATCAAGAGGGAAATCCTATTCTATAACCCTAATCCTCCAACTAGTATTTATGTTTTAATTGTCATTAACTGTCAAATTTATTATGCCTCAATATTTAGATACCACAGAGAAACTGAAATTTATTTCTGTATTCAGAGAGTCAATTATCATTTTAATTTTAAGAATTCAAGAATTTTAGAAGCTATAGCTCTTCAAAGCTATTCCACTGTAGATCAAGTACCCCAGCTTGAACTTTCAAATTCCATGAAATGCAATAGATACTAATTAAAAATTTTTTGAATAAAAGAATAGAAGCATGAAAACCTTTACCACCTTCAGTCTTTGGCTCCTCTGGCCTGAGTGGTACTTTGGCAGTGGAATATACATAATCTACTTCAGTTGGTGCTAGGGAAGAAACAGGGAATGGCGGGTTAGTGGCGGACAGAACCATAGCACCCACTGTAATGGAACACTGTTTAATTTGAAAACAGGTTAATTATCTTAAGTAGATAGATTTGTGAGAATAAATAACATTTAGGTAGATTATGAAGATGACTACAATGAAGGCAGGAAATGAAGGCAGTGTGCAATGTGGAACACATACACACACACACGATAACTGGCAGGGTCTACAGCGATTTCTACCTGGAGCAAAGCAGATAATTTCACTTCCTTATTTTTGTTTAAGGATTCTAGTGAGAAAAAGACATAGAGTGAGTCCTTTGAAAGCATGGGGATGAATCCTAAAAACAATATGAAAATGAAAAATAGGATGTGTATATTTGTATTAAAAGTGATCAGAATATTAAAAAATGAAATTGTGCATTCACAGTGAGAGGAAACTAAGCAAGGAAATTGTGAAACTTGCATAGCAACACAGCAGATACTAGCAAAATGGGCTGTATATAACATTTGACTGTCAAGATTCACTGGATGAGCACAGGCAATATGTGCGGAGCCATGAAATGTCACAAAGCATGAGGACATCCCAAAATGACTTCCACAATGAGATGGAAAAGCACATATATCTGACTTCCCATTGGGGAACATTGTTACCCATAGCTTCCTTTGATGACTCAGTGCTAAATGTAACCAATTCCAGGACTTCAGAAACTAGCAAAAAACACAAAATGGTAAAATTGATCAAGGATGGGTTGTTGTGAGCATTGAATGAATTCATACAAACTAAGTATTTGGACAAGTGCCTTGTACCCATAAGTGCTCAATGTCAGCCGTTACCATAATAACAATAGTACTATTAACCCTAAAGGAAACCCTAATAACCGAATTCAGAATTTTATATTATAAGTTATAATTAACAACCATAGAACCTTGTTCCATCAACATAAGCATCAAAACGCCATTTAGCTAATTAAGAGATACACAAAAGGGATGGAAAGAAATTATAATCCTATGTTAAAAATAAGATCTGGTGTTTCAAAATAAATGTCAGAGAGTTGCAATAGCATTGAAAAGCATGATCTTTAAAATTTGTTTTTAATTTTGAAGGGCAATAATGTTTAGGCTCATACTGTGTAAGGTGAAATTTTGTTATCTTTACTGAAGTGAGAACTTTCTCGTTCCTTAATGGTCACAATTGAATGAGCATTCTTTTCACATAGCAGAGCAGAAGTTTAGCTTATTACTAAAGAGAACCACAAGTCTGTAACTTAGTGAAAAATAAAGGTAAAGAATAAAATCAGTTCTTCTAACTGGTTCTGTTGACTACTTAATCAGATATGTGATTATTCTCTAATATTATACAGAGCAAACCCAAATGAAGATAAGTATTTCTATACAGTTGAATAATATAATTAATATGAAAATAATGTATTACTAATTTACACCAGTATGCAATCATGGAAGAAGCATGTACAATATACAGAGTTGTTAAATGTGTATTCTTTTGTAGTTTTTAATATTTGGAAATACAACACTTGGGGTATGCCCCCTGAAGCTCATGGTGTACCCAGATAGATTAAATAATCTATTTACCAGGTTGACTTTGTGTCATTTCTAGGCTTGGTGATGTCACTGGTTTCAAAATAAGAGTATGCAGTTCAGTGGGAGCTGAAAGAAGAGGGTCTAAGTTGTCAAACTAATTATGGATAATTTATTTCACAGGTAGCAACACATAGACCTTCAGAATCACAGGGTTATGGAGAGGCAATGCAGAGTATGCATTATTTAAAGCAGACTGGCAAATTATGGCCCTCCCAAATCCAGCCCTCTTCCCGACCTGTGAGCTAAGAGTGATTTTTACATTTTTAAATGATTGAAAAAAAATTAAAGGAAGAGTAATAATCTATGACATGTAAAAATGGTATGAAATTCAAATAAAGTTTTATTGGAACACAGCCACACCTACAAACTAAGATGATTCAAGGCATATTTACATATCACTTACATCTTGGCTTTGGTTACCTACAAGCTACAACAGCAGAATTGAGTAGCTGTGACAGACTGAATGGTCTAAAAAGTCTAAAATATTCACTATTTAACTCTTCACATAAAAAAATTTGCTGATTTGCTGATCCCTGATTTTAACTATCCTTCTAGAAAAAGGCAGAGCCTATTTGAAAAACTGAGGTTCTCAATGACTATTGTATCTGAATCTATATTCCCACAAGGGTTTTCTAAGTATTTCCTACAGCTGGTTTCATGACAGTATCATTAACAAAATATTCAGTATCATCTAGGAGTGTTTTATTCTATGTTCCAGTTTGACCACCCTGTTGGGTACCCTCAGTAGGTGTCAAAACTTTTTTATTTTGCTGTTCCCACCATTCCAACCACTAATTCAAATACTACTTAATTTCAAAGCTCAACTATTCTCTATCAGCCCACATAGATCCTTGACTCCTTTAAATATTTTCTTTCTAAATTTTTTACCAAACAAGCTGCTTTTGTATAAGCAAATTATCTTTTATCTAAGAAAAACTCAAGAACAGGTTTTCTTCACAATTATATTGTACTTTATTCAAGAGGTAAAACATGTCCTTACTTTTGATCTCTTCCTCTGCTTCACACCCTACCCTACTCAACTGCTAATGTGGTGCTGGGACCACAGAGAGCAAGGAAATGTTTGTTTACCTAAGACAAAGAAGCAATGCTATTTTAAAAAGAGACGAATGAAATAGAATGCTAAGAGAATTGAATAAGATGCATCTTTTGTCAGAGAGAATCCTTATGCATTTGGCTACCATATAAATCTCCAACCATGAACCTTCTCATCCACGTGAAATTACAGAGATTCTACCTTCTCTCTTAGAGGCCATAGAGGTGGGAAATGCAAGTTAGCAAGCCACATCACTGTCACTCTTGGGGCCCAACTGCAATGGGCTAGAAGGACTCCTTAAGCAGAAAACCATAGATTTTCTTGATTTTTAAACTGTGAAGCTTTGGGAAATTTAGTGTTTGGGAGAAGGATTTTTTTCCCCTATGATTTGAAACTAAAGGAAGAAAATCTTGAGTTGCTATTGTATTTGTAGGTCTAGAAACCATCAACAGCATTGTACCTGTACCAATGTTTTGTAAAATATTAGATTTTCTTGAGTTTATTGCCTAAGTTTGAAAAATTTTACTTTACCAATCTAATTTGTTCCTTATCACTGAGGGTCTTTTAGAGACCAAAATAATAACAAAATTTGTTAATTTAAAGATATAGGTATTAATGTGTATAATTAGATACTCAGATTCCTACTTAGTAAAGATTAAGAACCAATATTAAACTGTGGTGGAGAATAAGGAATAGTCAAGTTCATCAATGATGGGGGAGCCTGTAACTTAGATTCACTAGAATTGACACTTCCAGGAAGCAACTTGTTTTTGGTAATTTAATATAACAGGGAAACCTCATTTCTTAAAATAGGAAGAGATTAATGAGGATATCACAAAAATCTTACAGAAAGTAAGTTGCTCGGAGAAATTTCGTGGTACTTAATTATCATCATTTTATAGATCTAAATATCAAATAGAAGGCAAACAATTTAGACTTCAGACTCTTCACTGAATCTTATAATGAAATGTTAAAGGGGTTTTCATGGAAGATAGATTTCCTCAGCTGGATCCAGGGACATCTATTAAAAGCAATAGGTAGCACTTTAATTAAGAATACTGACTACGTAAAAGATGAAGCATGAAATAGAATTACAATAGCACTTGAAGGAAGCGGGAGAAACTCTGGCCATGACAGTGATAGAGTGGGTTTTTAATGAGTGTAAAAGCATTTAATGAGGTCACAAAAATCATTACCTAATGTTGTTTCTGGAGCTTCAGAACTATGAATAACAGGTTCAAAGCTAGTAGCAGGAACTAACCAAAAGCAACAACATGAACACAAAGTTTAAACACACATAGAAAGTCTTAATTTTTCTTTCAAAACATTAGTTTCAAATGACAATTTTTTTAAGCTTTTGCATTCATAGAAAGCAAACAGTCTCTATAGCTAGGAATAATTCATTGCAGAAGGTAGGCACAACCTTTGAACTCTGCTATGAATCTTAGTATGGTCAACATGAGCCTTTCCTAGGTGTTTGATTTTCTGATTCTCATATGGAAGCTAGCTTTGGAAAATCTGTTTAGGCAATATACACAAAAAAATATGTGAAAGTAACTTGTTACATTTCTTGGAAGCTGAAAAAAAAAACCTATATTTATGTACTCACAGCTATAATAAATTGATCACGTGTTTAAATGTAGATATAGCAATAAATAACCATGAGTGACTATGCCAATCTTGCTATAAATAAGAGAGACCAAGAACTTCATCCAAGAAGCAGCTGTTAACCACACCTCAATGCCTTGACTCTTAGGGAACATGAAGGCTGTTACTTCCCATTGGAGGCACTGCTTTGGGACTCCACTGGGACAGACTGCTAGGGCTTACCCCTCAAACCATGAAATAACACATTTACCCAGTTTGGTCTGAGGTGCTTCAGGGCTTGATGTGGTTTTAGGTCTGGGACGTGGACGACGAACTCGTGATGTTTTAGGAGCTGAAGGAAGAAACGTTGGATTACTCTAGTGAAGTTGGTTTTGGAATAAGGTTCTAGATTTTCTAAATATGTTATATTTCCTTGAAATTTAAGACATGTATTTTAAAGATGCAAATATGTTCGCCTATTTTGTTAATTCTTTTATCACTGAAGATTCTTCAGAGGTAAAACTCGCACATAAAATTAAGTCAAGAAATGAAGAGTCTTGTAAATGTCTAAAAAAGGTAAGGACTATCATCAAACCGTACTAAGTTCACACTAAGAAATTTAAATATGCCCCCCTATCCATGGAACCATACAAATTGTTATGATTTAATTGGTCTAGAGAAGACATAGACATTCCCGACCGTGTCTGAAACTAAGCTTTAAATGTGAGCACTGTTTAGACAAAAGTACATGACACAAATTCAATTAAGATTACATGGTAGACAGACATTTTGATCTAAGTCCATGCATAGCTTTTAAAAACAACAGATAACTTCTTTTTAGAGTCTTCAATACTCTTATTAAGAAGAAAAATAAAGTTGAAGAACAGCAGAGGATGACAAGATCGTCTTATGAAGCTGGTGATAATGTTATTACAATGATGATGATGATAGAATGGATTGACAATGAGCAGGAAAAAATTGTTGAGGAACACAGAATATCATTACCTAACGTTGTTTCTGGAGCCTTGGTTCTAAGAGTGACAGGTTCAAGCACTGTAGGAAGAACTGGCCCAAAATAATAAAATAAACCAAAGAGATTTAAAAAATTCACTTGAAGACTAATTTCAGAAGCCAACTGTTAAGCTTCAGGACTGAGAGAAAGAGACACACGCTTGTTCTTTGCAAATTTGACCAAATTGTGGCGAATATCAATTCATCTCATAAAATAGGTACACCATTGCACTTTGCTCAATACCACTGTGGTCAACAAGAAATTCTACATGTTTGATTATCTGATTCTGGTATGGAAGACTCTTCTGGACAAGCTTTTTACACATTTATATAATATATACTTTTCTAACTACTGGAAAAAACATTTATCAGTCTATTTGTACTTCTATACAGGTTGACATAAATGTCTACTATTTCAATAATCATGGGTACAATAACGAGTTCGTATGTTTGAAAGTATAAGGATCAATGTAACAAATGGAGTGTGTTCATCAAAATTTCAAAGTGGTCCTTGATTCAATAAAAGTTAAGAAACTCTGTCAAACCCTGTTAGAGAAGGAGAAAGAGTCAGCCTACTCTAACACAAAAGCCCATCATTTAAACTTTCAAGACTCAGGCACATTCAAAAATTTGACCATGAACTAAAAACATCATTCCTTGAAACAAGAGATCTCCCAATATAATCATATAGATACTAATTCAATAAAAAGTAACATAATCAAAAAAAACATGGTATTTCCACAATTGATGAGGAAAAAGCGAGTGATGAAAATAAGGGATAGATGGAAATTCATGTTTGAAAGGAAACTTAAAATAGCCAATGCTGTTTAAGCAAATGCACGTGATCACATGACACAGCGTTGAGTGGTTACATGGCAGTTTGACATCCTGAAATTAGTATACACACAGTTCTCTTAAATTCAACAGATAACTTGACATAGAACGTAGCAAAATTGCAAGGTAAAGACTGAAATGGAATGACAACAGAGGGTATAGACATGGTTTTAAGATGCAGGAGAACCTGTGGGTACACTGGTATGACAATGAGCAGGAAAAGCACTATTTGAAGGACACGCATTCTCATTACCCACGATTTCTGGAGCTTCAGTTCTAAAAGTACCAGGTTCAAGATCTGCAGTGGGAACTAGTCAAAAGCAAGGAAATAAACACATGTGAAAAGTCAGCAAATTAAATCTTACCAGTATAATAGTGCTTCAACAGGTATATAACAATTTAAAATTATTTTTCTGAAATTACATACTTGATATTTAAAGATTTGGTCGTCACCTAAAGCCAGGTAAACTTTCTTTATGAGACAGTCACAGCCTACACAATCTGATAAATATCTCAATAAAGTCAACATGATATTCTCCTAGGTGTCTAAGTACCTCATTCCAATCATTGTAGAAGACTGACCTAGGAAACTTTAAACATTTTACCAAATATATACTTATGTAACTACCATGGCAGTTGTTGGCTTTTCTGTGGAAGCTTTAAGAAAACAGCATGTCCAAGTGTTCATCACAAGGAAGAAAAATATCTTTTTTTCTATTTCTTTAATTTTGTAGCTATATGAGATGATGGATTAAACTAAGTAAAGTTATTGTGGTCATCATTTCACGATGTACATAAGTCAAATCATTATTCTGTACACCTTAAACTTATACAGTGCTGTATGCCAATTATATCTCAATAAAACTGGAAGAAAAGAAAGAAAATAGCATGTCTAAATAAGCATGGATACAATAAATAGCTTTTGTGTTTGAAAGGAGGCCTAGAAAAGAATTAAGCGAAGTGAATCATGTAGATCTTGTTGAGAGCTCATATTTAGAAATAGGCTGAGACCTTGTTTGAGGCAAAGGCACTCAACAAATCAGGATAAAGAACATATAGTGTGTGGTGCCCAGTAGAGCAGCTCTCTGCTCTAATCACAAAAATTCCATACCCTAGATAGGAGGGAGAGACAGTTGCAGGAGAGATCACTGATGCTTCTAGGGTCAGACCCAAACTTCTGGGTCATACCTTCAAGGATTTTCTTCAACTGCTCCTATGGACCCATCCAAACTCAGTACTATTCATCACCTCTTGGAAGCAGAACCTCCCTTATTCCAGAAGTCTGTGTCCTCTGGTTGGTCTCTACACCTTACTTTCTGTCTATCTCCATGATTTTAAGACCCAACCTCTTTCCAACTCCTTATTCCTGTCCTTCACAGACTTTTCTCTCTTGCAGCTCAGAGATGTTTATAACCCCTGCAAAAAAACAGCTCAGTTTGCACAGACACACTGCCTTGGTTCAATCTTTTAATGTTTCACATTGAGGCAGGTTCTGAATTTGACTCTACTACAGACTGCGAAGTAAAAACCAGCCACCAGCTTCTGCGATATCCTCACAGATCTTGATGGGCTGTGGGGAGATGGAAGGCACTTCGTGTTTGTTTCTTGAAATAAAAATGCTTGGTTCTGCTTAAGACATTTTTTTCTTTAAGAGAAGAATGGAATGGAATAAGAAAAAGTAAATAAAATACATAGTAAAAGAGTAGATAGATCCTTGTGTAGAAAGCACAGGGAATTCAGCTGCCACACGCGTCTCCCCTATCATGTTTTCCTTTGCTAATTCAACAGGGGGAAACAGCAGCAGGTCATTTTGTGCCTTTGCCCACATGGGGCTCACAGGGGCTATCACTCCCACTACTAGCATGAACCCCAGACTCCCAAGAGTTGCAAGGACTCAGTCCTTTAACGAGAGACCCACATTTACCCGGTTTGGTTTGAGGTGCCTCAGGAGTTGGTGTGGTTTTAGGTTTGGGACGTGGACGACGGGTCCGTTTTGATGTTTTAGGAGCTGAAGAAAGAAAACCTTCAGTTACTATAGAGTCTATAGTTCAGAAGCTATGGGTAGCATGACACATGGCTCTAGGTTTCCTAAAACTTATTAGATTTCCTCATATTTTAGGAAATGTGTCTTTGTAACTTTTTAATTGGAAACTTTCACCCTTATTATAATAGTATGGTTTTTATTTTTTTTACAAGTGAAAGTTCATTGGCAATGAGTCAGTTATAAAAGTGAAGCATCATTCAAGAAGTGAAGAATCATTCATAGAACTCTTGTTTGAATAAAAAGGATAAGAATCACTGCTAAACTATTATGGTAGTGGTGATAGCCAGGTACAAACTCTTTGACAGTTTACTAAAATAAGACCATGTCATTAACTAAAATGTCAGTTAAAGAACAAATATCACAGACAGTTAAAAAAACAGTAGACCTTTAGATCCACAAAGAACCCTCCCTGACACCGTAATAGTCGTTAGAGTCAAGAGAATTGCTTTTTAAACCCAGCTTTTACAAAACATTGGTTAAAAAACATACAAGATGACAAAAACAATTTCAGATGGTTACATGTATAACAGTTGACCTGAGTTAGGTTCATGCATGGCTCTCTTAAAAACAAGGGATAACTTGTTTTAAGAGTCAGAGACTTCAATTCTTTTAGGATGAAGAATATCATGGAGTGACAATAGAGGATGACGATGTAGCTTTATGAAGCAAAAGAACCTGTAGCTTCGATGTTGATGGAATGAGTTTGACAATGAGAAGAAAAAGCACTTACTGAGGATCACAATGTGTTATTACCTTGTGTAGTCACCCAAGCCTCAGTTCTGAATGTAACAGGTTCAAAGTCTGCAGTAGGAACTGACCAAAAGTATTAAAAATAAACCAAGTGATTGTTTTAAATAAGCTCAAAACATTTACTTCAAAAAGAATCTTACTAGTATAATATAGGTTCTAGAACTACATAGCAACTTTTAAAAACTCTTAAACTAGAAGAGTAAAAGTTGATTTCCTAAAAATTGGCCATACCTCAGTCAGGTACCTATTTCCTTATTCCTCCTTCTTTGATGATCTGATTCTAACTAATAAGCCTAAGTGGGATGTGTGGGTATTGCTAAGAACTTATCTTTGGAAAGAGGCTGAGGCCTCAGCATGATGAATCAAATTGGGTATCCCTCCAGACTAAGCAAAGAAAGAGCATGCCTTCATGAGCAAAGAACAGCTTGCTGATATATACTTGATGAAATCTCAACTGCTTCATCAAGTGCCTAAAGATCTCCACCATAGGAGTCCATGGACCAATCAAGATCTAGAAAAGCTTTGACTACCACCTTGAAGTCAGACATCCTTTATACTAGTATTACAGTTAGACTTTCTCCTTTGGTTGGTCTCTACTTATATCCATTCTTTCTGATTTTATTCCTTTCCATCTTTCTACTCATCTATGTACTATGATGATTTCAAGGCTCCACTCTTTTTAAATTTATCTTTCCCTGCTCCAAATATTTATGTCCCTAGCACATCTTGTTGGTAGCACCCAAATATCAATCTTGTATTTGCATAGATGCTGTCTAATGCCATCTTCTATTTTATTTACAAAGGAAAGGCTTTTGTTCCTAACTGTCTTGAAGGTTTGAGGACTAAAACATGTCTCCCACGTCTGATACATCATCTTTAGAGGTATACAACTTGGAGGATACTGAAGGCACTTAGTGTTTGTCAATTTGAACTGAATATGCCTAATTTTTCACAAGAAGCTTTATTTTCAAGAGATAAATGGAAGTTAATAAAATGCACAGTGACAAAGATTTTACAGAGGAAGCAAAAGGCATTCAGCTGCCCCACAGATCTCCCCCTACTGTGCTCTTCTTGCCAGCTCCACAGTGGGAACTGCAACTTAATACGAATTGTATCTTTACTCTCATGGGGTGTATTGGTTACTCCCCAAAACTGGGATTACTCAACACCCTGCTGGGTTAGGTTGTTGGGACTCTAAACCAGGAACACAAGTTTACCTGGTTTGGACTCAGGTGCTTCAGGACTTGGTGTGGTTTTTGGTCTGGGACGTGGATGAATTGTCCGTTGTGATGTTTTGGAAGCTGAAGGAAGAAATTCTTGGGTTATTATATAACTACATCACCCATGGTTCTGGAAGCTATGGGAGGCAAAAAGCATGACTCTAGATCTTCTACACCATGTTAGATTTTTGCCTGTTTAGTTTGAGATTTTTGTCACATACATAACTCCTTTTATATCTTCTTTTATCATAGAAGATTCTTTGAAGACAAAAATCACTTTTTAATATAAGAAATAAAGATTAGTAATTATAATCAAAGTCTCATAGAGCAGCTTGACTGGGCAACAAAAAGGTTAAGAACTGTTGCTAAATTTTAATGGATAATGAAGAACAGTCATGCTCAATCTGAGGTTTATAATTTAATCTTCCAATCTTGGGTACATGTTCTATATAACTATTAAAATAAAAACATATTATTACCTAAATAGAAACAAAACAACAAAATACTATGCAAATAGAAAAAAGGTAGAAATGTAGATGTGCAATGAATGGATCCTCTTGGCCCTATGAGAGCTGTTGATGACTTTATCTGTCTAGATAAGAGGGAGGTCTGGATGTGTTTGAAAACCAACATGTGCTTTTACCACAAGCACCGCTGGAATAGAACACAGAATGACACAATTTCAAACAGGTTACGTGGCAAATAAATATCCTAAAGTAGGGTCACACATGATTAGTTCTATTAAAAACAACAGGTAATTTAAGGGTTTTCATAATTTTAAGAAGAATGTAATTGAATGGCCACAAAGAATAAAACTGTTGTCACGTGGAGCAAGATGAAACTCTGGGTCTGACAACAAGCAGGATAAGGCTTGTTGAAAACACAGTTTATCATTACCTAATGTTGTTCTGGGGGCCTCCGGTCTAAGAGTGACAGGTTCAAGGACTGCAGCAGGAACTGACCAAAAAACAATACAGTAAACCAAAGAGATTTAAAAATATATGAAAAGTTAGAACATTCACACCCCAACAAAACTTGCTTATATATCATTCCCTCTACAGAAACAAAGAAAAAAAAAAACAGAGAAAGAGTAGAGGATTGTTCTTTGAACATCTGGCCAAACGATAGTCATGGTCAGTCTTAGGCTTATCCTTGGAAATATCTTGAGTCAACATGAAATTCTCCTAGGTTTTAACTAATGGATTCTAATTGATACGGAAAACTCTGCACTGGAAAATATTTTTAGGCATTTACCTAATATACACTGAACAAAGAAATTGTCTTTAAAATAATCTGATCAACTTGTACTTCTATGGAGGTTGAAAATGAGCCCTTACTGTGTTTAAGTAAACATGGATACAATAGACAGTTTATAAGTTTGAAACAGATATAAAAATTAATCATTGAAGTGGATGGTGTTGGTCTTGCCAAGAGCTTATCTATGGAAAGAGTCTGAGACCTCTGTCCAAACCACGACATACAAAAGAGCAGGATAAAGATGGTTACTCAATCTGAAATACTCAGTAGAGCATCTCTCTGGCCTAAGCCCAGAAAAAGTGGAAATCAAAGACTGTTGATGTCTCTCTATCAAATCTAAGCTCTTGAACCAGGTCCTCAAAATCCTCTTTCAATTGACTGGATGGATCCATCCAAATGTAGCATCAACAGCCAGGTTTTGACCATGAGAAGTAGGAGAGTCTGTTCTAGGTACCCCCAACCACCACACTTCTGGTTCTTCTGCCTTGGTTCACATTTCCCTCCATGCATTCAAATCCTGTAGTGGGCCTAAAGCCCAAGGTCCAAGGTCCAAGTCCAGTCCACCTTGATCTTTTCCCTTGTATCATGCAAACATATTCTCAACTTTACTGTTTTAGAAATGAAATGTCTCCCACAGCTGGCATATCACCCACAGTTGCCAATATTGGTGCAGGAATTTGCAAGGGACTTACAATTTGTTTATTTACTTGAACGTAATATATTGGCTTTGTTAAAGAAGTAAAACTGGAATTTTATAGTAAAAAATATACTAAAGGTATGTCAAGACTCACACATAAAAAGAATATGGTATTCTGGCACCAACTGTATCTCACCCAGTCATGTTCTCCTCAACACCTGGTAGAGGAGACATTACTGATGATGCCTTATGACTCCATGCTTAGAGAGAATATGAGCTTGGCACTGCTTTGCGTCCTCAGTGGGACAGGTTACTAGGGCTCACCCTTAAACCAACGAATCACACATTTACCCGGTTTGGTCTGAGGTACTTGAGGGCTTGGTGTGGTTTTAGGTCTGGGACGTGGACGACGAAGTCTTTGTGATGCTTTGGTAGCTAAAGAAAGAAAAGCCTTATGTTATTCTACATCGTATGGCTCTGGGTACTGAGGAGAGGTTTTTCCAAAACCTGTTAGAGTTTTTAAAGTTCCATGAATTTGTAGTTTAAAATTTTTACTCCTTTTATGCCAATGCATCTTTTTTTTTTTTATGGTTGAGGGTACTTTGGAGGCAAACTCATGTTTATAGTCAAATTACTCATTCAAGGCATGAAAATTAGCACTTGTAATCAGATACTCATAGAACTTCCTCACTGGGGGAAAAATGAGAAGGAGGACCAATTCTGGTGCAAGGGGAGGGGAAGTTAGGGTCACACTAAGACCCTAACTTCAGATTTGGATAATTGCCTATTTGTCAAATTAGTAATAAAACACATCATTACTTAAAACACCAACAAAGAAACAAACATACCATGCAAATAGTTTTTTTTAAAAATCTAGAAACTTAGATGGCAAAGGAGCTTAAGAGTAGCCGTTATTGCTGATCAGCCTAGAGAGGAAATAGATCCCAATTTGTTTTAAACTCAGCTTTAACACAGAACACTGTTCAACGAAGCACAAGGCAATGTGATGATTTCAAATGCCCCACGTGGCAGGTAAATGTTTTGAACTAAGCTCATGCCTGCTCTCCTAAAAACAACAGGAACTTTGTTTTTAAGAGGCTTCAGGGCTCTTCAGGTGAAGACAGTGACCAAATGGCAGTGGAGGATGATAGTGGTCACCTCGTGAAAGAGGAAGAGCCATGTGATGGGGATGGAGACTGAACAGACTGTACAAGGAGCAGCGGAAGATCTAGGCGAGTGGCACAGGGTCATTACCTAATGTGGTCCCAGAGGTCTCAGTTGTAAAAGTAACAGGTTCAAGGTCTGTAACAGGAACTAAAGTAATAAACAAAAGAGGTTTTTAAAAAAATGTGTATGAAGAGCTACAACATTCACATCAAAATGAATCTTGCCAGTGTAACATTGCCTCTAGAATATTTTTTTAGAATTTCTGAATGAAGGGTGTTATGGACTGAATTGCATCTCCTCAAAATTCATTTGTTGAAGTCCTAACTCCCAACGTGACTGTGTTGGGAGTTAGGGTCTTTAAAGATGAAGTTAAGGTTAAATGAGGTCATAAGGGTGGGGCCGTAAGCCAATAGGACTACTGTCCTTATAAAGGAGGAGAGACACAGGGATGCTCACACATAGAGAGAAGGCCCTGGGAGGACACAGTAAGATGGCAGCCATCTGCAAGCCAAGGAGAGCGACGTCAGGACATATTAAACCTGCTGATACCTTGATCTTAGACTTCCAGGCTCCATAGCTGTGAGAAATAGATTTCTGTTGTTTAAGACACCCAGTCTGTGCTATTTTGTTACAGCAGCTCTAGCAGACTAATAGAAAGGGAAATCAATTGCTGTGCTCAGACTTGGCCAAACTGTAGTTAGGGACTTCTTCATCTCATGAGATAGTCATTACCTTTGGTCTCTGTTTAGCACCACAAAAGGGAAACAGTTCCTGCAGTTAGTGCTTGAGTATCTGAGTCTGCTACGGTAGACTTTAGGATATTGTTAGGCTTTTACTTAAATATGTTTCTAACAACCCTCAAGAAGCACGTGAAAAACTAACCTGTACTTCTGTGGATGCTGAATAAAGAAAATATCTACTATGTTTATCAAATTATGGTTGCAGAAAAAGTTCCTAAATAACCAAGCAGCCATTACACAAATAGCCAAAAAGTGTTCTGATAATCTTGCTGAGAACTCAGCTTTGGAAAGATCTTGTGACTTCTGTCCAAACAAGAAGACTAGGTAAGAGGCAACTTCTTAGTCTGTGGCATCCAGTAAAGCACCTGTCCACTCTCAGTACAGGGAAAACTATCCAAGTATGGGAAGAAGAGATTTCTGACGCTCATGAAGAACAATACTAGTCTTACTCAACTAGTGTCATTCAAATACATCATCACCAACAAAAATGTTTTGCCTGGCACTTAGAAGAAGCAGGGACTCTGCCCCCTCTGGTTGCCTCTATATATGTCCTATGTTTTCATCTTGTTCGCTCTCACCTATCCACTTGCGCAAATTCTGATGTGACGTCAAGGCCCAAACTCCTTCTCTGCTCTACTAAAGCCCACGTTGATTTTTCACTTCTTTAAGACTTGCTATAGATGTATGAGGTGAGAGAATTTGGGGTCCCTCCATCACCAGTTAGGGAAGAACTATAGATCAAAAGCACCCATTTTGGATTATATGTGAGTTAAAAAATAAAATATATATATTTCCATTTAAAAAAAGAGCCACTATAATGAGTCTACACTTAATGTTTGTGTACCTAAGAAAAATCTTGAATTTGCAAAAACACCCTGCCCTGTTTTCATCCTCTAGGATTTTCACACAAGAGAAGTGTTTGTGCTCAACTAACCTGCAGACTGAGAAGTATAACATGTCTCTTACTATCCAGAATTGGAGAGAAGGTTATGCCTCTTCCAAACATGAACTCCTTGCCAGTTTTGAAGGGGCAAGGACTCTTCATGGTTCCCTCACTAGGGGGTATATGGGTTTACATTTTCAACCAGTGACAGGCTGCCAGGCTCCTTAAGCCAAGGGCCCTGCTTTTATCTGGTGTAATCTCCACCGCATCTGAACTTGGAGTGGTTTTAAGTTTGTGTTGTGAATGACATGTCCGTTGGGATGTTTTTTTGGAAGTAGAAAAAGATAAATATCTGTTACTTTAAAGCTTCTGCAACTTATAGGTTTTTGAAAAAAAATCCTCTTTAAATTTTCCAAAGCTTGATAGATTTTCTTCAGTTTCAGGAACTGTTTCTTTCTAGTGTGAAAAGTTTGGCCCTACTATGCTACCATACCTTCCTTTGTTATTGAAGATACTTTGGGGACAAAGTTGACACATAAAATGAAGTTATTAATTCAGAGAGTCAAGATTGGTATTTTTTAATCGCATTCTCCTAGAGTCCCCTGACTGCATTAAAAAGGTTAAGAATCATTTCTAAACTATGGTAGAGATTAAGGGGGAGTCAGATTCACCTTAAGGATGGGGCTTACTATTTAAACTTATTAGCCTTGATCACATTATCTGTTAGACAATTCACTAAAAACGTATTACCCAAATGTTAACAAAACAACAAAAAAACCAGGCAGATAAAAAAGGCAGGTGCATAAAGGATGTATAAAGAAACTTCCCTGTCACAGCCTGGTTAGCATAGGTCAGGACCAGGCACTCTTATAAATACATGAAATTTACCTTAACAGAGAACTCTGGTTGAGCTAAAAACAAACTGGCTTGAAAAAAATTTTAACTAAGTTACAGGACAGGAAGATATCCCAAACTAGATCCAGGGATGACTCTCTTTAGAACAAGAAGTAACTTGCTTTATGCACATTTAACTCACAAGATAAAGAATGTAACTAAATGGCAACGGAGGGGAATGGGCAGAAGTTTGACACTGAGCAGAAAAAGTGCTTGCCGAAGGTCAGAAAGTGGCATTACCGAATGCTGTCCCTGGAGCCTCTTTGATAGGAGTAACTGCTTCAAGGACTGTAGCAGGAACTGGCCAAAAATAATTAATAATAAAAAATGTTAAACATTTATACAGTCTCAGAGGGATATGGTGTGTTTGCACTCGGGTACCAGTTTATCACTCAGGAAGGATTGTCTTTGTACTCAGATAACTGTCCCTGAGAAGTGTCCCTGAAGTTTCTCATTCTGTGACGATCCTAGTCTAGGTAATGTGCCAAAGTAGACCTTACCCATCTTGCTAAAAACTCATCTTTGGAAAGAGAAAACAAGCTTTGCCCAACTGGGGTACTTAAGAGAGCAAGACAAAGGGCAGCCATTCAGCCTGTGGTTCAGCTGTGTCCTTCTGTCTCATGCCCGGGAAAGCCTACCATGTATGGATAGTGATGATTCTTACATGAAACCCAAACTCCTAAGTCCAAGAGTAAAAATTCCTTTTCAGCTGGTCCTTTGAGCCCATTTAGCTACAGCAGCTTCAACAAAATGCTCTGATCAGCACTTAGAAGCTGACAGCCTTTACTGGTCCGAGAAGCCTCTGTCTCCTCTCACTGGCCTCCACACAGGTCCTGTCTTCTGAACTGCTTCACCCCACCCCCCTCGCACCCCAGCCATCCAAATCTATAGTGATTTCAATGCTCAAGCCCTTCCTAACTATTCTGGCCCACCCTGATTGTTTCTTTAAACCAGGGGTTGACAAACTATGGCCCATAGGCCAAACCTTGCCCATGGCTTGTTTTCATACAGCCCATTTCCATTTTTAAGTGGTTGTTAAAAAAAAAAAAAAAAAAAGGGAAAAAAGAAAACTATGCATCAGAGATTACTGAGGCCACAAAGCCCCAAATATTTACTATCTTGCCCTTTATAGAAAATATTTGTTAACTCCTGCCCTAGATCTGTACTATGACTTATACAACTTTAATAGTTACCAGGAAATAATCTCCTATTTGCCCAAATATATGTTTGACCTATAGCTGTTTCAGTCCACTACACACATTCAATATATAAAGGATGAATAGAATTGAATGAGAAGCCAATGAAATAGACATTTAGAGAGAAGATGCTAATTCACAAAGGGGAAGGAATTCGGCTACCCCCTAAGACCTGTCCGACTGTGTTCTGGTTGCCTGCCCTGGAGTGAAAGTGGCCGCTGGCCCTGACTTGCCCCTTCACTTTCTCTAGACCTCACAGGGATGGGCTTCAGGATTCCTCAACCGGGATCTACACATTTACCCAGTTCAGTCTGAGGTGTTTCAGGACTCCGTGTGGTTTTAGATTTGGGACGTGGATGACGAGTTCGTTGAGGCACTTTGGGGGCTAAAGGAAGAAAACTTCAGGTTAATAGAGTGTTTTTAGCTCCAGAAGCTGTGGATAAGATTATAGTTGTTATAATTTCTTGAATTGCAGGAAATTTTTCTTTTGAGTTTGAAACATTTGTCCGTATTTGATGATTGCCTCTTTTTATCACTTATATTACCGTGAAAAACAAAAATCCCACAGAAACCTGAGTTGATATATCAGGGAGATTCTCAAAAGGGATTTCGGAATGAAAAAAATTTCCAAAAACCTACTGAATTATTGTGATGGTGGGGAAGGGGTAGGGTGACTTTACACTAATGATGGTGCTTGTAACTTCAATTTACTAGCCTTGGACATGTTTTCTATTTCACTCCTTACTGAAAAAAGACTGTATCATTATCTAAAACGGCAAAATAAAAACAAAATCATGCACGTAGTAAAAAAATATAGGAATTTAGATCTGCATAAGAATGACGCCACACCATAATGGCTGTTACACTGTACTCAGTTTGGATCAAGGACAGACACTCCCACCCCTAACCCCCATTGATTGTGTCTGAAACTCAGTAACACAGAATGTGATTAAAAGGTTACATAGGGATGAGATACCACAAATTCAAACGCATTGCCTTACAGATATGTATACTAAGCTAAGTTCATACTTGATTCTTTTAATAACAAACGAGTTGTTTTAATACTCTTCAATGTATTAAGAAGTAATTGAATGACAACAGAGGATGACACAGAGTCTTGTGGTTGTGACAGTGACAAAATGGGTCTGAAATGAGCAGGAGCAGATGCTTATGGACATAATGTGTCATTACCTACTGTTGTCCCTGGAGCCTCGGTCCTAAGAATAACTGGTTCAGGGATTGTGGCAGGAACTGATCAAAAGTAAGAAAAGAAATCAAAGAGATTTTTGTGAGTGCATGAAATGTCAGAAAATTCATCTTAACAGTAAAAATAATGCTTCGAAGGGGAAAAGGGAAGGGCAAGGATGGATTACACAAAAGCTTTAAAACCAAGAGGCAGGAACTATAGGGGTGGGAGGTGAGAGGTAGAGGGGGTGGGGAGTAGAGGTTCACCCTAGGGTCTGCCCACCACACATAGAACAGAGAGCCAAAAAGAAGCTGAGACCATACTCACTAAGAGACTTAAGTCCTTAGTGAAGAGAGTGGCATTTAATATAATAAGGTGAGGAACAACCTCTCAGTTTGTGGTATCATATTAAACTAAGCATTTTCAGTTCTAAGAATAGAAAAAGCATGGTCCTGTGTAGAAGTAAGGATCACTGAAGCCCACTGGATCAAACTTAAGCTCTTGAGTAGACATCCCAGTCCCTTGAATTTCATCCTATAGAGGCCCATTCAACAGGAGTGTTATCAACAAGTCATCCTCTGTCTGGTCACCAGCTTCCTTCAGCACATTCCCTGTTTATCAGCCTTTGTTCCCTCAACCCTTCACTCATCTAAATTCTGCACTGATTTTTTTTTCCTAATTATCCTGGATCGTTTTCCTGCTCCAAATATTTACTACATTTCTAGCATATACCATTTGTACTATTTCAGAAATTATTTTACATTTGTATAAACGTGCTGCCCTATGATATTTTCTACCTGTTTATGCAGGAACAGCTTTTGTTTACAACTATAGTATAAAATGTTTGGGAAATAAAACATAATTCCTACTTCTGATTTGTCTCACAGTTGCTAATATGGTTATGGGGATATAGAAGGGATTAATAAGAAGAATAGTGTTTACTCTTAAGAGATATATAAGGCATGTACCGATTATGTGCACAGAATTCAGGGTCCCAGCTAGGGTAGAATGCTTGGATTCCTTAAACCAGAAACTGCATATTTACCCAGTTTGGTCTGAGGTACTTCTAGATGGGGCGTGGTTTTAGGTTTGGGACGTGGACGACGGGGTCTCTTTGTTGTTGTTAGAGCTGAAGGAAGAAAAGTTAGGATTAATATAGTGCTGGTGGCTCCATTACCTCTGAATAGGATGATATAACCGGGCTTTAAGCTTTCTAAAACTTGCCAGAGTTCTTTTGAGTGGAGACACCTTTGTTACTTTGGTTTGAAATTTTCTCCTTCAATATATTAACAGGTTTTCTTTTATAATTGAGAATTCTCTAGAGATTAAAAATTATAATTATGTTTAAGAAATGAAGATGAGGGACTATCATTTTCTTGAAAGTGTCCCTAATGAGAAATCACGCTAAACTGTGACAGCATGAGAGAAGTTCAAACCATCCTATACTATTCACTTATAATTTAAAACAACTAGTCTTGGGCAAATTTTCCACTTGGTAATTTACTAAAATAACTACACAAAATTAGGTGCAACATCAATAAAGTAAAAAAAAAGTTATGTAGAACTTGAAATATAGAAAGTAAGATGCTTAAAGAAACTTCATGGTATCATAATTGACACTATATTGGTGGTCTAAATAAAGAATATATGGAGAATCACATTTAGCCCCCAGCTCTAACAAACAGTACTATTTAAACAGAGACTCAGATTGACATGATGCAATTACAAGCTGGGAGATGCAGCAAATAGATGTCTTGAATTAAAGTTTATACACATTAATGTTAGAAAGAAAGCCTTTTATATTTTACGATGAACACAGCAATAGGATGACAACAAATTATGACATCATTGTCTCTACAAAACATAGATAAGTCTGACAACAAGTAAAGAAAGTACTTGCTGAAGGATGTACAGGATCATTACCTAAAGATGTCCCAGTAGTAACAGGTTCAAGGTCTGTTAGCGAGAAATGATCAAAAGCAATTTAAAAAAAGAATTGTTAAACACATAAGAAAAGTCACCAAACTCTCTTGAAAATGAACTTCACTAGAGTAGCGTGGTTCTACTGCCAGAAAGCAAAATTTCAAAGTTCTAAGGTGAGGGTACAAAGATATATGATATTATGAAATGGTTATACCCTTATTATCTCCACATGGTTACCTACAAGTATTGCTTTTTATATCATCTGATAATATAATGGAAAACTCTGCTTAGAAAAATCTTTAGGCATCTGTCTAAAAACATTATGGTTAACAACTGTAAGAAAAGAATGTGAAAGTATAATTTATAACACAATATATTGGAAAACAAACAATTACATCTATGTCATGATAGATGCAATTGTTGATATATTTAAGCAGATATTGGTAATGAATAACCAAAATAGACAATGCTCTTTTTTGTTAAGAGTCCACTTTGGAAAAAGACCAAGACCTCTGTCCAAACAAAGCCATATAAAAGAGCAAGATACAAAGGGTCATTCAGTCTACAAAGCTTGCCAGTTCATCTCTCTGTTATCAGGACAGAAAAGGGCTGACCGGAGAGTATGCTGCAGCCAAGTGGCTCAAATCCAATCATTGAAGTCAGGCACTCAAGGTCCTCTTCACAGACGCATCTAAAAGTAGCACTGCTGACCACAATTTCTGAGCACCCTTCTCCTTTCTCACAATCAAGTTCTACTTCTAAGTCCTATCCTTCTGCTGTCATCCACACATATGGCACCTTCCAGCTTCTGTTTATGTTATTCCTGCTCATCCCGCCAACAAATCTACAAACTATACACATTTCAAGGCCCACATGACACTTATCAGCCCATGGATCTTTCACTTCTCTAAGAAATAACTATGTGTCTAACAGTTGGTAAAACTCAATAAATATGTTGCTTTTGCCCATTTTCCTTTCTATCCATATATGAACAGTTTCACACAAGAGCAGCTTCCTCCCTCAACGAAGCCAAGTCCCTTGTTATTTCTAAACTATTCCTCACAAATGCTAATGTGGCAGTTAATCAAATATGAGACTAACTGAACTAAATAGGCTAGATACTCAACTAGATACCTTTTTGCTGAGCCACAATCAAAGAGAAAATGTAATCGAATGGTGAGAGAAGCAAATAAAATACAAGGTACCAAGAAGATACTAAGCAGTGTGAGGAAGTCACACGTATTGACTAGAGCACTTGTAACCTGGGCGTCCATCCTGAAGGATCACAGGGTTACTAGGCAGCGAGTTACACTCCCACCATAGTATCACATCCAACAAGGTTCCACAGGTACCAGGAACCACATATTTACCTAGTTTGGCCTGAGATATCTCTGGGCTTGGCGTGGTTTTATGTTTGGGACGTGGACGTGGCCGTGGCCGTGGCCGTGGCCGTGGACGACGTGTTCTTGCTCTTTGTGATGTTTTTGGAGCTGAAGAAAGGAAACTGGTTAATGTTGTCTTATGACTCCAGAAAAAAAGGATGATACATGGCTCTAGGTTTTCTAAAATTTGGCTAGATTTTCTGGAGTCTTGAGAAATTCATCTCTGGGGTTTGGAATTTTCTTTGTCATCCATATGCCAAAAAAAAAAAAAAAAAGTTGTGGGGGGTTGTCTGCTGACAGTTCTTTTGAGAAATAACATATAGCATTATTTTAATTATCTGAAAACTTTACTGTTATTGCTGGTATCAGAGTTTCAAAGAGAACCCTGATCCAAGGGATGTCAGAAGCACAGCTTGTCTACATCACATGAGAGAGGGACACAGGCTCACCTGCTTTGGGGAGATTATATTTAGAAATGACTTGGGTTAGGCATACATCCCATTAAACATTATTAGACTAAACACATCTCATTTCTTAAAATCATTGGTAGACCATAAAAATGCCTGGAATATCTTAAAACAACTTTCTTTTGATGGCCACAGAATTATACCTGATGTTTATAGGGCAGAGACTCCTAACTGCGTTTGGAATTCAGCAGAACCACTGGCTCTGTAAGGCTTTAAGAAAGCTGGACAATGTGGGTGATAGATACTCTGCCCTAGCTTCATAGATGCTTATATTCTAACCAAGTGACTTATTTTAAACATCTTCAATACATTCAAAATGAAAGAATATAGTTGAGTGACAAAAAGGGATGATGAAAAAATCTTACAGAAGAGAAAACCTTTTGACCAACATAGTAATGGAATTGACTGGACAATGAAGAGAAAATGCTCTTGCCTGAAGACATAAAAGGTCATTACCTAATGTGGTCCAAGGAGCCTCAGTTCTCAGAGTTACAGGTTCAATGTCTGTGGCAGGAACTGACCAAAAGCAATACAATAAACAATGGAGATTTAAGAAACATAGGAAAAGAAACAAAATTATCTTGAAAATGAATCCTTTTAATCCTGTAATGTTTAAAAAGCATTTATGAACTCTGGAAAAAGAGTATTTGTTCTGTAATAACTGGCTGTACTCGGGTACCCATTTATCTCACAAAATAGCCATACCCCTTGCACTTTGCATCCCTGTGAGGCCAATGAAAAGTAGGTTTTTGGTGTTTAATTATACGATTGCAGCTGTATTGGAAATTTGGCTCCAAAAAAATCTCTTAACTGTCTGATAATGTATTTTAAATTACTCTGAAAAATTATTATGAAAACTTCTGTTAGTATTTGAAAGGTTTTCACCACCATTATTAATATATTTTTTTGAGAAATGGTGGCAGTGGTGAGAATTTTTAAAAATGTTCTTAATCAGTCTGATTATTGGAGATTTGTGACAGTTATGCAAAAGATAAGCTTGTGCCCTTTCTCCACAATAAAGGTGATACTCTTTGTTACAATTTTTCCTTATTTATTCATTTATTTCAAATGGATACTTGGGAGATAACTATTCAAGTGAGGAACAGAGATGATTAAGAAAAAAGTGTGAAAAGTAATAATTCAACTTTTGTCTGAATAAACAGGATTCCTCTAATTCTCTAATATTCTGCAATGATTGAATTACGCATTGGTATAAAATTAAGACTTATGACTCCTTGGTTTTAAATTAGTGTCTCTATTTTTCATTAAGTCCATAAGATTAAATGTAACATTAAAATATCTTATCACCAAAAACTCTGTAAGCGTTTATATGGAGATTGCCTTTTGCTGACTGTCCAAGATAACACAGCACAGAGTTGGTTTAAGCCACATCTGAGAACATCTTCTGAACTAAAGGAAAACATGGCATCCAGAAGACATGGAAAGTGAGAACCACAGGACAAAACAATATTCAAAGCTGATTGCCTTCAAACAAAAAAGGAAAATCCCTATTTTGTTTGGAATTCAACACCACAAGACGAGTTTATCAACAGAAAGGTCCAGTTGCATTCGAACAGTATGGAATCAAGGAAGAAAGGACTTTTGGGAGAAAGAGACAATTTGTATTTTCTCAAGCCCCAACCAGCTTTTTCATTGTTCCTCTCCCACATCATAAATTATACATACATAAAAGCAGAGATTTCAAAAATGTCCTGGTTTGAATGATGGATGGAGAGAGCACCTGTGACTCTTGCCAACATCAAGTGCTGCAAGCAATCTGACTATCTCTGAAGATGATCAAAGAACAAAAAACATTCAGGGATTGTAAGCTGAGCGGCAGCTGTAAGAATGCCTAATTATAGTAAAAAGGTCCCGGTTGAAAATAGTAAACAATTTTTGGGAATGAATGAAAAAGAGGATGAATGACAATTGTTTACACAAGAGACTACAGACAGTGACAGAGATGAGAGGGGCAAGTTCAGAGAAACATTGACCAAGAGGGAAGACATCCATCGTTACCTATGGTTGTGGAGGGCGCTTCGGTCTCAAATGTAACAGGCTCAAAGACTGCACCATAAAAAATAAACAGATATAAGAAACAAAAGTAAGGAAAGCTAAACTTTTAGGTGCTCATTGATGCTTAATTCACAGGACACAGAACTTGGTTTATTCTAAGTTGATATAAATTGCCTTCTTGAGAGACTTATTTATTATGAGAGATGCTCTCAGTAAATTAGAATTTTATACTAATCGGCATCTTAGGAGAAAATGTCACTTGGAAAACAGTTGAATTTTCAGAACTATTATATAATATCTTCTTATTTAGTAGAAAATCACTTAGTTAACAGGTACCATTTGAAAAGCCAATAAGGTATTTTAGAGAAAGCCAATCTCCATGTGCCTATAAAGGAAGAACACAGGGTCAGCCTCCCTAGTGGTAGCTGTTAAAATCACTTTCAAAAATGTTCTAGATACAGAAAAACCAGGCTTCTGTTCATTACAAACCCGAATTGAGAAGACACAACCTAAAAATGCTTTAAGAGTGGAATCTGTCAGACAATCAGATATAAAATTTATTAATTTCCCAAACATTAATTTGTTCATTTAACACATGAAACACAAGTGTGGCTACTTTGAGAAGATAACGAACAAAAAAACCATGGTATTGGAGTTTCTATGCTTTTATGATATGACAAACTGTAAGCATCTTCAGCAACATCCCCAAAGAAAAAGCTTCTTAAGCCGAAGCACTGGAAATTGTTTACCGGATTTAGTTGGTGGCGTATCCGGTTTTGCTGTGGTTTTGGGTTTAGGAAGTAATTGCTTTGGTGATTTTGAATCTGAAGAAAAAAGGTGCTATAATTAGTGTCATGGCAGAGCTGTGAATGTCAAGATTAGCGCTACTTACACACCATTTTCCTAGTTATAGATTAAGATATTGAAAGTAGAGATTACCAGGCTGGATTTGAGGTGCATCTGGTCTACGTGTAGTTTTAGGTCTTTTGGATGGTTTCGACGCTACAGAAAAAAGTATTAAGGTCACAGCTGTAACTGTCAATAATTAAGGACACATATGCTCAAGCAAAGATACTATATAAATTCAGTGAATATACAACAAAATTAATTCCTGGGGTGGGAAGGGTGGGAAATGTGTCCATTCCTACTGATTTTTCTGAAAGAAAAAAATCTTCAGGAAATGTTCAAAATGTGTCTCTCAACAAAAGTAAGGAGAACTATAAGAAGACTTTTTTCTGTATAAGTAATTTTTAAAATGACAAGTATAATAGTTCTGTTTCTTACTGGATAGGTTTTTTTTTTCTTTTCCCCAGTATAAAAACAGTAAGGTAGAAATTTGAAACTCGCTTAGTAGGAAATCAGGAAAATAACCCATAGATACTTGAAATTGTACAGCATGTTACATGGTTATTTATTTCTGGAATTTTCTAAAGTAAACCAGTGACAGATTTATTGTGAATGTTGAGAAATTATAATGAAATAATTATAATCAAAACAGCATTAGGACTGAAAACAATAAAACCAGCTTGAGACTTTTAATATTCTCAAGTTACAAAGACCATACTATTTCTATCCTGGACCCTAGACAAAGAACAGTGTGTGTGACTTTGGTTATCAAAACATACTCAAAAAAATTCCTCAGAGAAACAGAAAAGCTGAAGTAGCCATTATTTCATGCAGCTGTTTAAAAGGGAGAAAGTCTTACAAGTTGAATGAGTAAAGCAATGAAATGGTAATCATGACACTGGAATAAAACATTGCCATTTGCCAAGTCCAGGATGAGCACGGAAGTCCCTGAGAAAGAGTAGATGGTTTTCTCTACACAAGGACATGTGATGGAAGGACAGCGGGTCTGTGGAAAACCAGGAAGTTGTGTTCAAAACCACAGACTTTCCCTGAATTAGCACACAGAATTCTTCTAGAAGTCTCCTATCTTCAGGCTCTTCAGACCCAGATAGGAAAGGTGAGGGAAAGCACAGAACAAAACTGTGACACTGTGTATAGAATTGCAGTCATGCCTGGGCAGAGAGCAGGAAAAGCAAAAGTGACAACCTGGGAAAGCAATTGGAGGAGAGCAGAATTACCAACTGTGGGCACCAAGGGCTCCGGTTGTACCGTAGCAGGTTCCAGAGCTACAGAGGCAAAAAACCAAAAATACTAATTATGTCAAGAAGCAGCATCTTGAGGAAGGAAACATTACTCTTCCATCTTTACTTAAACTGTGTACTTTTTTTGAATGTGATTTTCCTTTTTATTTTTCCCATTTGCCCCTCTTCTCCCTATTGCTTTCCCACATCTCATCTGCCATGAATACGCATCTTGTATAAAATTTTTACGGTGCCCTACTTTAACGGTCCACTTAGTGGCTCAGCTTACTGCTGTGTATACTTAATAACTACAAATAAAAATATAAACGTATTCATAAAACGTGCATTTAGAAAGTATAGATCCTTAAATATAAAAATCAACTACACTGGTTCCTAAAGCCCAGCTATTTAGGTGGTAGGTAGCTACTATATCAGAAACTACCATATTCCACTTTCTATGTTAATTGGAACCCTGAACATCACATTTACCAGGTTTGGACTTGGGCACATCTGGACTAGGTGTGGCTTTAGGGCGGGGATGACGACCTGGTCGTTTGGTCTTTGGTGGAGCTGAAGAAAGAAAATCAGCTAGTTAATACACGAACAGTGGCCCTACAAACTGACCATCAATACTACGTGTATCTTAGAAGCACATTTAAGCCCTTTGATTTATTGCAGATATGTACCCTTCTGTTTGCAACTTTCTATCATTATTTACCCAGTTAAATGAGGTCTTGAATAATGGATTTTTATTTTTTGCCAAATATTTATAAATAACTGTTCAAAAGATCTCTCTATTCTATTTTGAGTTGGAAAACTCAGAACATTGTACAGCTTGGAGAAGACAGTCTCATTAAATTTTTGAAGGTATATGTTCAACAGGAACATGAGAAAAGCTACTTTTAGAAGCCACTAGGGATAAAAACTAAAATTTATTTGGCCTAAGATTCAAAAGGAAATGTTTTTCGCTTAGCATTTAAAAATCTGCAAATCAACATGGGGTGAGGTGGGGGAAAGGGAGGGTGGGATGAACTGGGAGATTAGGTCTGACATAAATACACTACTATGTGTAAAGTAGATAGCTAGTGGGAAGCTGCTATACAGCACAGGGAGCTCAGCTCGGTGCTCTGTGATGACCTAGATGGGTGGGAAGGGGGGTGGGGTGGGAGGGAGGTCCAAGGGGGAGGGGATATATGTATACTGATACATATATAGCTGTTTCACTTCGACGTACAGCAGAAACCAACACAACATTGTAAAGCAATTATACTCCAATAAAAAAAAATCTGTAAATCAGTAACATGTGCAAAAAGGCTTTGAATTCTCAAATTATTTCAGGGAAGGCAACTTTTAAAGAATGAGATATAATTTTTAGACTATAGGATTTAAAATTTTTCTCCAAAGGAATAGAGAACACACACACACAAATGGACATTAATGAACAAATCCATTAATGTGAGCCTGTTAATAAAGATGCCAGCAGGCAGGAAAAGGAAAAAAAGGTAGGTCACTCACTGCATTACCTAATGTTGTTGTTGAAGGTTTAGTTCCCAGTGTTCCAGGTTCTAAGACTGCATGAAAAATGATCAAGGAATCAAAATCAACGGAAAAATGATGAACTGTATTAAAATATGAAAAATGCTTAATTTTTAAATACTAAGTTGAGCAAACATAAATGGTGAAACTTTTATCCATATAAGAAATTCCTTTTTTATGTAAATAGATTCCTGTGTTTTTAGACAAAATGAACAAAAACGCAGCTGGTCAGTTAAGTTTGGAAAGAGAAACGGAAAAAAAAAAAGGCATGACTCTCATTTGGAAGATGTAAATGCAATAAAGTAACCAACAGCTCATGTTATGAAGGAAAATGTGAATAACTGGCTAAGACGGCACTAGCAGAACAGTTTTTGCTCTCTTGAAGAAAAAGAAGCTACATAGACTGGGGTGAGTTTTTATATTTCTCTCATTTAATGAATTTCCTAGTGACACATCAGGATATTTAGATCTGGAAAGACCATAATGCTTTTCAAGAAAATCTGCAAATGTCAGAGTTTTGAAAGTAAGAAAAACACCTCTAAAAGTGAAAGCATAAATATGTCCTGGGGAAGCCATGGTCCTCTATGGGAAATAACCAGGTTAAAACAAGCTCAGGATGACAGGATACTATACATAGAGAACCCTAAAGATGCTACCAGAAAACTCCTAGAGCTAATCAATGAATTTGGTAAAGTAGCAGGATACAAAATTAATGCACAGAAATCTCTTGCATTTCTATACACTAATGACGAAAAATCTGAAAGTGAAATTAAGAAAACACTCCCGTTTACCATTGCAACAAAAAGAATAAAATATCTAGGAATAAACCTACCTAAGGAGACAAAAGACCTGTATGCAGAAAATTATAAGACACTGATGAAAGAAATTAAAGATGATACAAATAGATGGAGAGATATACCATGTTCCTGGATTGGAAGAATCAACATTGTGAAAATGACTCTACTACCCAAAGCAATCTACAGATTCAATGCAATCCCTATCAAACTACCACTGGCATTTTTCACAGAACTAGAACAAACAATTTCACAATTTGTATGGAAACACAAAAGACCCCGAATAGCCAAAGTAATCTTGAGAACGAAAAATGGAGCTGGGGGAATCAGGCTCCCTGACTTCAGACTATATTACAAAGCTACAGTAATCAAGACAGTTTGGTACTGGCACAAAAACAGAAATATAGATCAATGGAACAGGATAGAAAGCCCAGAGATAAACCCACACACATATGGTCACCTTATCTTTGATAAAGGAGGCAAACATATACAGTGGAGAAAAGACAGCCTCTTCAATAAGTGGTGCTGGGAAAATTGGACAGATACATGTAAAAGTATGAAATTAGAACACTCCCTGACACCATGCACAAAAATAAACTCAAAATGGATTAAAGACCTAAATGTAAGGCCAGACACTATCAAACTCTTAGAGGAAAACATAGGCAGAGCACTCTATGACATACATCACAGCAAGATTCTTTTTGACCCAGCTCCCAGAGAAATGGAAATAAGAACACAAATAAACAAATGGGACCTAATGAAACTTAAAAGCTTTTGCACAGCAAAGGAAACCATAAACAAGACCAAAAGACAACCCTCAGAATGGGAGAAAATATTTGCAAATGAAGCAACTGACAAAGGATTAATCTCCAAGATTTACAAGCAGCTCATGCAGCTCAATAACAAAAAAACGAACAACCCAATCCAAAAATGGGCAGAAGACCTAAATAGACATTTCTCCAAAGAAGATATACAGATTGCCAACAGACACATGAAAGAATGCTCAACATCATTAATCATTAGAGAAATGCAAATCAAAACTACAATGAGATATCATCTCACACCGATCAGAATGGCCATCATCAAAAAATCTAGAAACAATAAATGCTGGAGAGGGTGTGGAGGAAAGGGAACACTCTTGCACTGTTGGTGGGAATGTAAATTGATACAGCCACTATGGAGAACAGTATGGAGGTTCCTTAAAAAACTACAAATAGAACTACCATACGACCCAGCAATCCCACTACTGGGCATATACCCTGAGAAAACCATAGTTCAAAAAGAGTCATGTACCAAAATGTTCATTGCAGCTCTATTTACAATAGCCAGGACATGGAAGCAACCTAAATGTCCATCGACAGATGAATGGATAAAGAAGATGTGGCACATATATACAATGGAATATTACTCAGCCATAAAAAGAAATGAAATGGAGGTATTTGTAATGAGGTGGATGGAGTTAGAGTCTGTCATACAGAGTGAAGTAAGTCAGAAAGAGAAAAACAAATACAGTATGCTAACACATATATACGGAATCTAAGGAAAAAAAAAAAAAAAAAGAGCCATGAAGAACCTAGTGGCAAGACGGGAATAAAGACACAGACCTACTAGAGAGTGGACTTGAGGATATGGGGAGGGGGTGGGGTGAGATGTGACAGGGTAAGAGAGTGTCATGGACATATATACACTACCAAATGTAAAATAGATAGCTAGTGGGAAGCAGCCGCATAGCACAGGGAGATCAGCTCGGTGCTTTGTGACCACCTAGAGGGGTGGGATGGGGAGGGTGGGAGGGAGGGAGATGCAAGAGGGAAGAGATATGGGAACATATTGTATGTGTATAACTGATTCACTTTGTTATAAAGCAGAAGCTAACACACCATTGTAAGGCAATTATACTTCAATAAAGATGTTTAAAAAAAAAAAAAAAAAAAAAACAAGCTCAGGACATGGTCCTCAAATATAAGGAGGGACAACAAGGAACGTGACAAATCAAAATCAGTATGGCTTTCATGGCTGTCTCAGAGCTTCCACTTAAGCACAAGCAGGGAGTTTATCTTCTGGTGAAAATGGCTGAAAGAAAGATCTGAAGGACAACAAAGAAATAATTTTTTGAAAAGCCAAAGCTAAGCACAAAGTTGAACATAGAGGGTGTGAAAGAAAGAGAATTCTTTTTCACTCACTAAAGGAAACTTCATTACCTATTGGCAGCTGTGATGGTGGTGGAGTCTCAAGTTCCATGGCTGCAATAAAAGCAAGTATTATCAAAGGGGATGCTGATTAGCACCATTTAAGCTAGAAATTAAAGGTCCTTTACCATAACAAGTGTCCTCTCATTGGTGAACCATCAGGTTCTATTGGCTTATGAAATAAAGCTCAATCACCCTGCAGCCTCTCCACAAACCACAACAGAAGAAAGAAAAGAGAACTCTAATTTTTGTTGTTGATTTTTAGCTATTTTCCCCACTACTGCTCCTCGTGCCTGAGGAGATATTACATTAAAGGAAGTCAGTGTAGCCTCTCAGAGGTTGTTCACCTGCCATTTTATTTTCATGCAGGACAGTCGGTTTCACCCAAGAAAATATGAAGAGGCAACAGGCCCATCAGACCTGTGACCGTGCCTGAGCTCTGTTAGTTTGGGATAATTTTCAGCCTGACTGGATCTGATATTCTTTCACAAAAAAATAGGAATGGAACTTACAGTCTAAAAAGGGCCACAAGTGTTCATACGGTGTTCCCCGTATTTACTAGTATCTATTGCTGGTGAACAAATTGATTTACACATGAAATTTATTCCATTTAAATTAGCAAATCAATAGACGTCAGAAAGTAGTCTCAGATTTCATCAAATGCTGAATAAATTGAACAATATTATATAAATATTCTAACAGATAAATTCTCCAATGCCATTCAGATTGGCAGTAAGTAAATTATACCTCATGCTGAATATAGTTTGGTTACGGAGTCTATTTGGGTTTTTTAAAAGAAGATCATCCAATAGAGGTTTCCTATTCTGTAGAACAAAAAGAATTCTTTTCTTTCAAGAAGAAAATCAAAAAGGAAATCAGTTGTTGAAATACAAAATGAAGTGGAGATTCTTTGACTTTTTTTTTCTTACAGAAAGAAACCAATTAATATGGCACCTACTGACCAGCTTAACAGAACTTAAATCATTTTGCACTTATATATTCCTTATATTACATTTACCAGGAGTTATCTCTGATATTTCTGGACTAGGGGGTATGGAAAGTTTGGGGGAAGCATGTAGTAACTCTTTAGCAACTAAAAAAGAAAATATAATAATAAAAAATTCGGATAGAGAATTTTCATTTATTCTGAAAGCAAGGCATAATAGCACAAGGTGTTGCTGAATTGTAGCATCATTCATTAGAATGTCTGTGGCCAAAAAAAAGAATTCTGATTTCTCAAGAACTTGTCAGAAATAGATTATAGCAGATGAATGGCAGAGCTGCAGTGATGTACCAGATAGAAGTACACTAGGCAAAGTAAAAAAAAAAAAAGTGTGTGTGGGAGGGGGAGGGGGCGTGGCTAAATGTCAGAGTCTACAGGAGAAAGGGAAATAGTAAATATCAGTAATTAAATATAATAAATATCAAAAAAAGCATTCACATCTGAAAATAGCAAAAAACAAAAATTCCCTTGAAACTTTGAGGTTGTAATTCAGGTTTTAATTTCACCAAAGTTGCCTTCTAAAAGTGTGAAAAAGTAAGATTTGGTACTTGCAGCATCTTTTAGCTTTCACAAAGATCAAAGAATGCTGTCTTTGAATTTTACAAAGAAAAATCAGCATTTTTCAGTTCCTGAGACTGAGGCCGAATAGGTGTGGAGCCCCATCAATTAAGCTTCCAATTCATCTGAATATAAAAATATTAATAAAAGTCAGTGTTTATTAAAAGTAAATACATCTTCTGATAAGACTTCCTCTATTTCATAGCCTTAAGGTATTACCGATAAAGGTACAAAAATGTTCCATAAAAAAAGCTGAGTGGCATGCAAATAACTACACCACTCACCTCAGCAGAAAACAAAGAAAACTAAAACTCTCTCATGGATTTGTGACTAGCAATGACTACAATTTACTATTCCGTCCACCGTGTCAGAGGAATGCATACAACAAACAGCTGTAATGGGAGGTCTCTCCCTTTTTTTCAGATCGTTAAAAGCTTGAAGAGCCGAATGTCATTACAATCTTAATAATTAACTATGAAGGAAACAATTCTCATTGGATGAGGCAGACAAGCTGGGACATGGTAGATGGCTGGGATTTTCAAGAAAGGGCTGGATTCTGCTTGTAAAACAAACCAAAACCAATGTGGGTTTTTACTCGTTAGCTTAACCTCAAAGGAAAACCAAAGGAAAAGCAGCCTGTATGGAAAGTGAAACAGAAAAACAGGAGAGTGTGAGGAGAGGGCTGAGAAAGGCAATGAATGACTGAAATCAAAAAGCTTTTGGTGGTTTATTTGCTCTCTTGAACCTTGGCAAGAAAAGAAGTATTTAGCAGAGCTATATAGTGGTGGTTGCCATAAAATAAATACATTTTAAAAAGCTAAAACCCAAGCAATGGTTTATAGAGAACCAGTCATTACTCTGTGTTGCCTCAGACCACACAAAGTCAACTTGAGTTAGCTTAAGTTTAGGCACAGATTCTGAAGTGGTGATACTTGCTGTTAGGGGAAAAGTGTGGCTATTCTTAGGTGATTAGAAGGTAGAAATCAAAGGAATATAAACCCATTAGCTTCCAAATTATTTCCCACATTTTAAAGGGAAATGCCAAATTAAGAAATCTCTTTGCTCAAATACCTTAGAGTGATAAGAATACACTCTCCCACCCTGATTTGTATTAATGAATTTCCTCTCAGAAACCTTTTATTCCCCCAGAAACCACTAAAAGTAATAATATAGCTTATCATGAATAAATGGTAATCAACATTTGGAGACATTTTTTTGATGTTTTCAAATTTTATCTTGTAACAACAGAAATAATTAGATTGGAAAAGCATTTACTTAAAGTTGGTGACCCCAAATGGCAGGGGGTGGTGGTGGGATGAATTGGGAGATTGGGATTGACATATATACACTAATATGTATAAAATGGATAACTAATAAGAACCTGCTGTATAAAATATAAAATAAAATTCAAAAAAATAAATAAATAAAGTTGGTGACCCAAACATAGAGTAATATTTCTCGATCTGCTTGGTAATAGGTCCCTATTCAAGGTACAGCTTAAATGTAATAGTTTCTACCTTATTCTAAAGTCCTCTGGGCATAATTTTAAAATAAATGTACATGAAATCCTTCTCTCAGATAGCTGACTGTCAGAGTTCTATGATTTAAACTGCTAGGGCTCTTGAGTTTTATTAGCTATGCTTCTTTCTCCTAATAACCTCTCTGAGTTAGCATACTTCATTCCATTTCTCTGACTTGGAGACCTCACCGCTGGTCACAGCATCAACTATACTCCCTTGGCCTAATCCATAATTTCCTTCCCTCTGACACCTACAACACCTGGAAATCTCACTGCCTCTTTAAAAGGAGTCATGAGAATTCTCTTTCTGAGCAGTTACACTTTTCTTTCTTACCCATGTCTTTGCAAGAAACAAATCATGCCCACTTAAGCAGAAAACCTCTTGCTTTAATAATCCTACCTTGTAAATACACATTAACGAAAAATCCATATTACAGTGAGAAATATATTCTTCCCAGAGCTAAGGGGTTAAAGTTTTGATGAAAATAATGAGTTGCGATGAAGTTCCCCATATACAATCTCATAAATCAACATTTCAGACTGTTGTATACATTCTGGATAGATGGAAAAAAAAATTTGATCATTTAACATGTCCTGCAATCCTTGTGCAGGGAATTGTCTGTTTTTAATTACATACACAGAATAACCCCTCCCTGCAAAAAAGAAGAAAAAAAAAAAGCCTTCTTTTCTTCAGCAAAACACCATTAATGTCTCCTGAGAAGTAAAAAGAAGTCAGTGTTCGGAAATCAGACCCAATTTAGAAAGAAGCCATAGAACATTAGGAAAATACAACCATTGCTAGTCATGCAGCCTGAGAACTGAGAAGGCCCCAAACAAGGCAGAGTTCTTAGGGGATGGAAAGACTTCTTCACTTCTCAGCTGAAAGGTTACTGTTTAGTGTGATCTGAATTCCAATCAACTTTGGCACTGGAAACTATTTCACAGTCCTAGACAAGGGAGTCCTCAATCCTTCCCACCACTCTATTTCTGTGCTTTCTCTGTGATCGTCATGAACATAATGAAACACCACACAGCTCAGAGAGATGCTATGATAATATCAGAGGAGTTGGCTATAAATGACATCATTTCATCGCACTTTCACTCTTTTCATGGAAAGTTGTATCAAATACCAAGATGCAAATCAGAAGTTCTTGCTCCAAAGAGTGGCATAAAAACAATTTTTCAACCCTACTTTTGGAATATCAAAATAAAGCTCAGGGTAATTACCAGGTTTGGTGTGTGTCCCTTCTGGACTGAGAGGGATTTTAGGTTTCAAAGAAATAAATAGTGTTTTACTGGGAGCTGGAAAAATAAAGAAACAAAATAATCAACAAATCAATAATTAGGCATTTCAGTGTCTAAAACCGCAAAAGGAAAACCTATACCTCAAGTGCTATAAACCCATCATCTTGGATGATTTTGGATTCCATTAAAATAATATTTCACAGAGCACCATTTAATGAAAATACAGTAATAAATTTTCATCTTTTTGAGAAAGCATTTCAAGAGAAATAACATTGCCACTAGTCACAACTACCCAAAGACAGTGATTTTAACCCATGATTAGAAAACCAAGATCAGTGTAATGATTTTGCACCTTATTTCACATTTCTCAGCCACATCTAAATCTTTAAGCACCAGAAAAGAGAGATGTTTTAAAATTAATATTTACTGATAGGTATAATGTCATGATCTACGGCATAAAGAAATTTTACTAATGCCATAACAGAAAGCTGTTTTTCCAAATGAAGTTGAACTGGAGGGCCTTACTCAAAAAAATGGAGAACTGTGTATAAGATGCAGCTTTAAAAACAATGGTTGCATAGAAGATGAGAAATCATCAGTGGTTTAACGGCTCTCCAAGGTACAGGACGATGTCTAAATGCTGAGTTCACATCAACCACCACATGGCCAGCTATCCAAAACCATGAAAGTTTTGGAGTTGATGTGCACTATGAGATAATTTAGTACTGCTGAAATGATCCAATTAGAACAGTGATTGAGACATTACATAAAAGCTGGCATACTGGACTTTCCGTGGTGAAATGAAGTAACATATTTACTAAGGACATATTGTTACCCAGTGTTGTCCGTGTAGGTTCAGGGCTTTTAGAAATTTTAGATGTAATTGTTCCAAGACTTGTGGTTCTTTCTGGTGGTGGAAAGGAAAAAAAAAAAAAAAAAATTAAAATATTCTAGAGACAATAAAAAAAACCCAATCCTCCAAAGAGGAACTGAATGACCCTTTTAAAATCCTGTCATATTTAGTCAGTGTTTACAAAGTATGCAGTGAGTAAAAGTTTGGGGAAAGAATTTTAAAATCCAGTCATAACAGTATAGCTATAAAAAAATTGTAATAAGCAATGGAATAATCAAAGCCTGGTTTGTTGAGCATGATTCTGAGTGTACTCTTCGACAATGAAGAATATCACATCCAGGTTGATAAACTACCTTTATCTCAAACTCTGTGCCATAATATATGTTGTTCCCCTCTCCTTTTCCTCTAAACCCTACACATATTCTGAGGCTTACATCCTTAACTCTTACTTTCTTTTTCTGAGCTTCCACACAGTATTATAGTTTCACAAGCAGGTTGTATAATCTTACGTTGCTCTCATTGTTCATGATATAATCTTAAAAAAAAAAACAATACAAGCAATTGGAAAGCCAGAGTCATGTCCTCTGCATCTCAGCCATCGCCCTAGTGCAAAACTGAAAACATAGTAGTAGGCAACGAAAACAGGAACTGTCCGCCTAATAACACTTAAACTTAGATGCATGCCAGGAAAATAAATTACAGTATATATCACTGTGACAGGAGGACTTGCTTCTATGTTTATACCAAAATTTGCATGCAAGAACATCATTCACTAAAATTGATCTAACAAGAAACAGCAGCATATTACTTAGAAATGTGGAGGTAAATACAAAAGAAACATGGTAAAGAATTGGAGAATGGGTCTCAGGGGTAGAATAGGGTAGGGCAGTGGACTCCTCTTGTTCAATCTAAGCCTTGTAGTACTTAAAAAAAAAAAAAATCTTTACGTATTACTTTGATTAAAGAAGAGTATTTCCCAGAAAAAAAGAACATCATTCACATAATTTTCAATAAGATCTTATTGAAAATGTTTGATACGTGTTATTTTGCATTAATTATTCATCTTCAGTCAATTCCAAATTTTACAGAGAATGTTTAATCTATAGAATATTTTTTTAATAAGTAGATGGACATTATCTATTTGGAATTAAATATCCTGAAAGGTTAAAGAGACAGTTATTTACCAGGTTTAGTTCTTGGTGTTTTGGGCCTGAAGTGTCGTTTAGGTGTAGAAGGGACAGATGTAGTTTGCAGGGGAGCTGAAAGAAGATTTAATGTAGCTTTGATAAATGGTATTTCCCAGGGGTCAATCAGGTTGTAACTGTAAACTTGTAAACTTCCTGAGGGCAAGAACTGCTTTTTATTTCTTTGTATCCCTAGAATGCCCAGCACTGTGTTTTATACACAGTAGGCACTCAATAAGTAAGTGTTGATTGAGCCAAAAGGAATTAAATGTCTATATGAGAATTGAAGGTACATTGTTCACTTAACTGTACTGGAAAGGGAGGACCCTTGTGGGATTTAAGAACACAAGGTACAGTTAAGAACTCAAAAGGTGATTTACCGAACAGCACGGGAGAAGCACAAATATTTGAGATTTAGAGAATGGAAGGTTCAGAACTTCTTTAATTCTATATCTCACTACTAACCTCACCAGGAGTTAATGAACTTCATTATTCCAATAATTTTCTGTTATAGAATATATGTTGTTTTACTCTTTTATTCATCTTTCTTTATCATATCCAGGATTGCAGAGCCTACTTGGTGCTCTTTATCCTTAGGCTACTTTGAGAAAAATAGTCTGATCAAGTGGTATCTAAATATGCTAACTGAAGGGAACGTATTTTAAAATAATTATTATCTATAATTTTGCTGCTATTTTCCAGTGGCAAATTTGAAAGAAGTATAGGGAATAACAAGAAGAAAGGGAATAATACTTCCCTTTCTTAATAATACCAAAAGAAGAAAAGGAATAATACTTCAAAACAATGTATGCAAAGATTGAATTTTTATGTCATACACCTGAAACTAATATAATGTTATATATTAATTTTACCACAATTCAAAAAATATAGAGACACCAAGATCATGAAAATTCTTCGAGGATTATCACAAGGCTAAGTAGGACAGATAACCCAGTTCTTTGAAGAATTTCATGGTAGAGAATGAAGGGAAATGTTTACTACTGAAAATATTCTGAAAAGGCCAACACACGACCGATTCTTTTTGTCACTTTATCCATTCTTTCAAAGCACACAACTATACAGATGTCATTAGTTACCAGGTGTTGTAGGTTGCATTTCAGGACTGGTAAAGATTTCCAGGTTTTGAGGAACGAACGGTGTTTCACTCGGAGCTGAAAACACAAACACCCCATCCCACCAAGTAATTCCGGTTAAAATGAGGTATTTTAAGAGTTTCAGCATGCTTTTAGATGGTGTTACAAAGCACATGCTACCAGGACATGATTAAGGATGAAAAATGCATGAATGTTGTCTTGAAAGCTGGTGGATGAAATGATAATTTAAAGTGGAGAAAAGGTCAGAATGAAATTGTTCAGTAGCTGACTCCAGGCAGACTCAATGCATGGAAGAGAGGTGATACAGGCCACAAACACACGAGATGGGAGGATATGGATGATGAAGGTGTCCATGCAGTTTTCAAAGCTTTTCATTCCTTTAAGGATGGAAAAAATATCATCTATTACAGTTTAAAAAAAAAGAGAGAGAGAGCCCAAAATGGAACATAAGATGCCTGCATTACAGGAAAAAATATATATTATATCCAGAAATAGGAAAGAAATAAATGATTAGATGTGATGGAATGAAATGGTCATTTGGAAGAAAGGCATTTACATGGATTTTCTTTCGATGGAAAACAAGGCACAATTTTTCTGTTTAAAACATTACCCAGTGTTGCCCTTGGCTGTTCAAGAGTTCTAGAAGTTTTAGATGGGACAGAATCCAGAAATGGATCGCTTGTTGCTGTTGGAATAAATGTCAACATTTTTAAAAGCAGTAGAAGGCCCCAGGAATAAAATACAAATTCCAGAGTAATAAATTATGCCTCAAATGGGGAAAAATATCAACAGCACTTGAGAGATTGCTGACCAACATTTTAAAACTAGTGATTCATTAGGAGTTGAAGATGAGCTCATTTTTAAAAACATGCAAACTTCAAATGTTAAACCATGATAAAACAATGTTTCATATATTGAACTGTTTTCAAGTGGTTTTTCTGGTTCCTTCCCTCTGTTTCTTAAACTGCTAGCTGAATCTACTCTTAGCATTCTATTTCATTTCTTAAAATTTTCTGCTGCTGTTTAAAATTATTTGCCTTTATTTATCATGGCGCCAATAGAGCTAAGATAAGGCTACACACACACACACACAAATACCAGACATACGTCTTTGTGTGGCAGAGACCAGTATTATTTACTTTGAATCTCCTGAAGTACCTAGTTTAGTAAGTGCTCAATAAATACTTGCTAGAAGGAACTATTGGACTGGATTAAACTCACTGTAGACAGATCAGTAAGTGAATGCCAAAGATTAGACCCAACTGAACTTCTATAGACAAATGAGTGACATGACTGCTCTAGAGATGGATTTCTCACCTTGGCACTATTGCCCTTTAGGGCTGGATGACTCTGGTGTGGGAGCTGTCCTGTGCATTGCAGGGGTTTAACAGCATCCCTGGCCTCTACCCACTAGATGTCAGTAATACCTTCCCCAGATACCAAAAGTATATCTAGCCATGGCCGAATGTTTCCTCAGGGGGAAGGGAGCAAAATCACCCCCACCGGAGAACCACTACACCAGGAAAAACTAAGGCTCTAAAAGCTTTTTAGAATGACTCTGAACAACAGAGAGATAGGCCATTATTTTACTGTGCCTCAGTGGCAACCTAATCCATCTGCATCTCCCACACGTGGCAGAGTTTATTTACTGATGGATGTGAAGAGATAATCATTCAATGGGAGAGGTTGGGTAGAATTCACCTCCCTGACACAGATTGCCATGGCTCTCCTGTGGAGCTCTAGAGAGCGCACTTTTTCATTCTGCAAAAATGAAAGGGAGAACTAGGTGCAGTACTGTCAGAATACCTGGCATCCACAAAAAGAACTGAGAACTGGTGTACCTGTGTGGGGCTCTGATATTTCAGGCTCATCTGATGTTGTAGGGCTTGAGAAAACATCGTAAGTGGCTTTTAAAAGAAAAGGTAAAACAAAAAAGAAGATGTTAGTTTTAATTTTAAAAGATTTCATGACATATTTTAATGCTGGCTGAAAGAGGACATTTTCACGTAGGTGTTAGTGAGCTTTGGCTGTGGGCTACTGGTCAGGTCAGCAACGTGTAAGCAATCACTAAAAGACTTGCCTCTCGTCCTTCTTGCCTTGAGCTAAAGGCCTTTATGCAGTGAGCCCTGACACTGGCCCCTAGGGTGATGTGAGCATAGTGCTATTTACAAGGAAGTAGTGCCAGCTGTAAATCAAATAGCTTCCAAGCGTACAAACATAAATGAAATCAGATGGCAATTTGAGATTTCCGAAGAAGGAAACAGCAGTCACACTGAGGTAATTTGCACAAAGACTACAGCTTGGTCTTTGTACTTAGTAAAAGTTACCATCATTATGTCTGGATAGTACTTTACAGTTTGCACAGCACTTTATAGTTTGCACAGCGTTTTCTCATATATCAACTTATTTAACTCAACATCCCTGAGAAATAGGTGAGGTAGACATTAGCCCCATGTTACAGACAATAGAGCAGTATCTCCATTTTCTAGATGATAAAATTGAGATTCACTGGGGAGAGGACATTTGCTAGTGGTCACGCACTGGGACTGTCAAATTCAACCTATTTCCCATTCCATTAGCAGGGCCAGGAATGGCAGAGTTAAGACCAGCACCTTCCTCTTGTACCATCCTTCCTGCCATTTTACCTAGAGGCAGCTTTCCACGTTCCTCCATGGAGACAAAAGCCCATCTATAATCTAGGTGGGTTTAAAGATAAATTTTATATTCTACATAAAGAAAAGTAGGGTGACCTTAAAAATACAGGTTGATTTTAATATAGGGATAACTTTCACGTTCGCTTAAGAATTGAATTTGCAAGCAAAAACAGCATCAAAATTAGAAAGTTCCCATTTCTGTACAAAGAGCCGTCACCATGGTAATGAGAGGTATAGAGGAAGCATGAACTGTCAGGAGGCAGGTGTCACTTCCCTTGCCCACTGAAAACGGCTGTACAGAAATAAACTATAAAGGCAGGAGCTCATGGGAAAATTTACACACTGGGGTTACTTGTAATTTAGTGACAATGTAATGATACGGAACCGTTGCTAGTTGAAGCTGTAGGGAAGCTAAGATCAGACCATGCGACACAGTCTGATAATGCAGAGGGTGATTATATTGCACTGCATACAAAAGAGGCAGGAAATATATTTCAGTTTGTGAAGGTGAATCTACTGCTTTGCAAAATCTTCAAAAAGAGAAAGAATATTATGAGTTAAAATATGCAGATATCCCAAGAGTAAATTTATTACCTTGCAATGTAAAGTTTTCTTTAGTCTAGCTACAGTTTCAAAGGATCAGATAAGAATGACTCATCTTTTAAAGGACAAAAATGTTGGCAGCTGCTGATCTTAGGTTCACTTTAAGCCAATTTCAAATCATGGATCCAGCAAAGTCAGCTCGCTCTAACTACTAGACAAATCAGGAAAACTTTACCAACTTGTATTTAAACCCCTTGTACTAGCTAAGAAATTGTGAATTAATAGCTGACTTATTTATATTTTATATTGTTGCTTTTGAAAAACACCATACTGTCTTTATGTTATCCTAACTCCCGCATTTCCCTTCCATCTAGTGACACTGGACCAACTTTCTCATATTCTTGTCCTCTATTCCAAGAGATGATATTTATTCAACCTCTTTCTACTTCTTTTCCATATTTACAAGGCCCTTCCATTCTGGAGGTTCCAAGCCAGGCCTCCATCTTCCCTTAAGTTATTCCCAGAAGACACTGTCCTGGAGAAAGAAGCCCTCCTTCCATCATCCTCTGGCAATTGTGACTCACGTCTGAAAGTTCCAAACTGTCAGGGACCTCTTACTTCCAAACATTTTCTCAAATATACTTAAGATTAAAATCACACATTTGCCAGCAGGTTTGGTCCCTGATATTTCTATTTCTGGAGTTTCTGATAGCTGAGTGCTAAAACACACAAACACCACTCGCTGGAAGTTTTATGTTGTTTGGGCAGCTTGGAGAAGCACACTACTACCTCATTTCATGGGTTAAACAAGAGTTTTTGACTCTGAAGTAATGGATGTCAGAGGACAGGACAGGGTGGAAACTGGAGTTCTCCAAAAATCAACCACTCTTGACTTCTTTACAAAACTCTTGATACAAACAGATGGAGAGATATACCATGTTCTTGGATTGGAAGAATCAATATTGTGAAAATGACTATACTACCCAAAGCAATCTACAGATTCAGTGCAATCCCTATCAAACTACCAATGGCATTTTTCACAGAATTAGAAAATTTCACAGTTTGTATGGAAACACAAAAGACCTAGAATAGCCAAAGCAGTCTTGAGGGAAAAAAATGGAGCTGGAGGAATCAGGCTCCCGAACTTCAGACTACACTACAAAGCAACAGTAATCAAGACAATATGGTACTGGCACAAAAACAGAAATATAGATCAATGGAACAGGATAGAAAGCCCAGAGATAAACCCACGCACCTATGGTCAACTAATCTATGACAAAGGAAGCAAGGATATACAATGGAGAAAAGATAGTCTCTTCAATAAGTGGTGCTGGGAGAATTGGACAGCTACATGTAAAAGAATGAAATTAGAACACTCCCTAACACCATACACAAAAGTAAGCTCAAAATGGATTAGAGACCTAAATGTAAGACCGGACACTGTAAAACTCTTAGAGGAAAACATAGGAAGAACACTCTTTGACATAAATCACAGCAAGATCTTTTTTGATCCACCTCCTAGAGTAATGGAAATAAAAACAAAAGTAAACAAATGGGACCTAATGAAACTTAAAAGGTTTTGCACAGCAAAGGGAACTACAAACAAGACAAAAAGACAACCCTCAGAATGGGAGAAAATATTTGCAAACAAATCAAGAGACAAAGGATTAATCTCCAAAATACATAAACAGCTCATGCAGCTCAATATTAAAAAAACAAATAACCCAATCCAAAAATGGGCAGAAGACGTAAATAGACATTTCTCCAAAGAAGACATACAGATGGCCAAGAAGCACATGAAAAGCTGCTCAATGTCACTAATTGCTAGAGAAATACAAATCAAAACTACAATGAGGTATCGCCTCACACCAGCTAGAATGGGCATCATCAGAAAATCTACAAACAACAAATGCTGGAGAGGGTGTGGAGAAAAGGGAACCCTCTTGCACTGTTAGTGGGAATGTAAACTGATACAGCCACTATGGAGAACAGTATGGAGGTTCCTTAAAAAACTAAAAATAGAATTACCATATGACCCAGCAATCCCACTACTGGGCTTATACCCAGAGAAAACCATAATTCAAAAAGACACATGCACCCCAATGTTCATTGCAGCTCTATTTACAATAGCCAGGACATGGAAGCAACCTAAATGCCCACTGACAGACGAATGGATAAAGAAGATGTGGTACATATATACAATGGAATACTACTCAGCCATAAAAAGGAACGAAATTGGGTCATTTGTAGAGACGTGGATGGATCTAGAGACTGTCATACAGAGTGAAGTAAGTCAGAAAGAGAAAAACAAATATCGTATATTAACACATATATGTGGAACCTAGAAAAATGGTACAGATGAACCGGTTTGCAGGGCAGAAATTGAGACACAGATGCAGAGAACAAACGTATGGACACCAAGGGGGAAAAGTGGCGGGGGGAGGGGTGGTGGTGTGATGAACTGGGAGATTGGGATTGACATATATACACCAATATGTGTAAAATGGATAACTAATAAGAACCTGTTGTATAAAAAAATAAATAAAATAAAATTAAAAAAGAAACCCAAACAAAAAAACAAAAAACCCCACAAAACTCTTGTAAATATACTTCTTTCTATACCAGAATGAAACACAGGAAATGCTTAGGTATCCCTGGTTTATAAAGGGCTTCTCCAGCTATAAAATTGATAAATAGCTAAGAGGGGTAAACCCTTCTATTTTTTAGACTCTACATGGCATCATGCATTATTGTTTAGAGGCAAACATCTTCTGTCACCAATGTTTACTTTAGTGGGTGCCATTCTCCAGCCATTTGTCATTAAGCACTATTTCTAATCTTGCATTCACAGAATATAAATGGGACCAAAATTTGTAGGAGAAGTCTAATGTTAGTAAAATAGGCAGTTCAATTCAAAGGCTATAAAAAGCAATTTTAGTTTCTTTCAAAAAACAGTAATGGCTTATAATCACGATAACTAAATTTTAGTTTTATATTTTTCAGAGAAAAAAATAATATGAAATAAGCCACACTACAATTTTCTCATTTGCTTATAACTTCCTAAAACTACATTGCTAAATTATGTTTTGTTGGTTGTACATTTTATTTTTACTTTTAAAAAACTGATTAGGGGCTTCCCTAGTGGCGCAGTGGTTGAGAATCTGCCTGCTAATGCAGGGGACACAGGTTCGAGCCCTGGTCTGGGAAGATCCCACATGCCGTGGAGCAACTAGGCCCGTGAGCCACAACTACTGAGCCTACGCGTCTGGAACCTGTGCTCTGCAACAAGAGAGGCCACGATAGTGAGAGGCCCGTGCACCGCGATGAAGAGTGGCCCCCGCTTGCCACAACTGGAGAAAGCCCTCGCACAGAAATGAAGACCCAACACAGCCAAAAATAAATAAATAAATAAATAAAATTAAAAAAAAAAAAAAATCATCTGTTAAAAAAAAAAAAACTGATTAGATGCAAATTCCATAATAAAAATACTTTGATATTGCTCTGGAAACATGATGGCACACAGACAAGGCCTTTACAATGATCAAGAATTCATCAATTTATCTTATTCAAATTCCATGAATATTAATAACTATGTGAAAGACTTTTTTGTTGGACTGTTTCTAAATTTATTATTTTTTTATTGAAGTATAGTTGATTTAAAATGTGTTAGCTTCTGGTGTACAGCAAAGTAATTCAGATATATATATATACATATATATATATATATGTATATATATATATGTATTTTTTCAGATTCTTTTCCCTTATAGTTTTTTTTTTTAAACATCTTTATTGGAGTATAATTTGCTTTACAGTGGTGTGTTAGTTTCTGCTTTATAACAAAGTGAATCAGCTATACATATACATATATTCCCATATCTCCTCCCTCTTGCATCTCCCTCCCACCCTCCCTTATAGTTTATTACAAGATATTGAATATAGTTCCCTGTGCTATACAGTAGGACCTTGTTGTTTAACTCTTTTATATATAGTAGTTTGTATCTGCTAATCCCAAACTCCTAACCTCCTCACCTCCTTTCCCCTTTGTTAACCATAAATTTGTTCCTATGCCTGTGAGTCCGTTTCTGTTTTGTAAATAAGTTCATTTGTATCATTTTTTAGAGTACATATATAAGTGGTATCATATGATATTTGTCTTTCCCTGTCTGACTTACCTCACTTAGTATGATAATCTCTAGGTTCATCTATGTTGCTACAAATGGCATTATTCCATCTTTTTTTTATGGCTGAATAATATTTGACTGCATATGTATAAAGACTCCTTTTTAAACATAAATTCTTAGATGAAAGACCTCGTGACCTCATTAGGATAGAAACTGTGCCTGTCATGCTCTTTATGGACTTCAAGGTTTACCCCAGAGCATTGTACATGGGAAGACTCAATGGAATTAATCGGCAAGATTTCCATTACAATGAACAAATAACAATGAGTTTGACAGTTGGGTAGTTTATGCTCTTAGTAAGGATAGATGAGAATAAATGAACAGATCCTTTAATTATTTTATAACACACATATGTGTGCACACAAATCTCTCCCTCTACTACACAATTACCTGCGATATGCTTGTGTGGCCATACCCTGCCATGGAAATAGAATCCTAAACACACATATAAAGACACAAGGGGAAAATACAATGGGACCATCAATAAGTAGCTGGATGAGAAAAGCATTTATAAACACCATACACAGAGTTCTCAGTACCATTTAAATAAGTACATAAAGCTCTCTTCATTTCATGGAAAAATAAAATACCTTTCAGGTTGGCCTTGAAATTTATGAATATATTGTCTGCAAGAAAATGCTCATGAAGCAAAACCAAAGGCTGCAGTTGTAAATCTCTAAGAGGCCACTGTAAATCTGTAAACCATCTGCTATACTTAAATTCTATTTTCCTGATCTCAAAGCATCAACACCATCATTTATTCCTATTTTTTCTCCTCTCTAGGGCTTAATTCAGTCCAGTGGGCCAGATCTATGCTAATCAACACCTCATAGGACGACAATAAGGTCCAAATGTAGAGTTCAACCTCTTTTCAACCACTGTGAGCAAACCACCTGTGGCCGAAACTTTCCAACCAGTATACCGCTCCTCAGGCATGCTGATCACTTCAGCTTTCAAGGCTTTAAATAATTTATAGAGCTTAAGTGCATATAGCAATTTACTAAAGTTCTACAAAGTACTGAAAGAATGAGACACTGAAGATAATTAGTAATGAACTCCTAAAGCGAGCTCCCAAAGTGGATTCTAATGAAAAGACTGAGGCAGACCATCCTCAGTTCTGCCAAGCGAAGTCTCTAAAGATAATTGTTTATTGCTCAAGGGGAAATAATTATGCCAGAAGGAACTGTCATCTTAGTAATAAGTTACTGTACAATTAGAGGGAAAAGTCAGTTTGTCTGGGCATGCTAGGGGAAGAACAGGCTGGAGAGTTTTCTAAGGATGCAAATAAACACACTGGATCATCTTGGGTTATACGAAGAAACCATTTTTTTATTTGATTATGGTTCAAATCCCTCCTGGTACTAAATGATGATCTTTTAAGGGGATGGCCAAGTAAATTAAGGATGCTTAACACTGATAGCATTAGCAAGCCAGAAACAAAACACTGATTTCTATCCTCCTTCTCCAACCATGTTCTACTGGCTACCTTCCAGTAGAAAATAAAACCAATTCTACTGCATCATCAGAAAGATTGACTTTTTTGAATGATTGTTACAAGCACTTAAGTATTTCTAAAATATGGCCAACTTTCTTTTAATATAGAATTTATAAATAAGTTTACATTCTGGCATATAGTTAAAGAGCAGATTTTTATAATTTCCTTTCTGTACTTTAAGAAAAGGTGGATTTGCTAAGGAAAGCAAAATCAATCAATCCTACTTGAACATACTTTAGAGAAGGTTTAAACAAAGTACAATTCCAAATAATGAGATCACAAAATGCAGCTCTAATGAAGGATTGGGGCCAATAGACTAAAAGTAGGGAAGAATTTGTTTGATGGCTGCACTTCTCAGATTTCCTAGGACAGTCCAAATTCCAAATACCCTGTCCCACTCTTGCCATCAACTACTGAAATGATTTCAATATTTGACATGCAAGTTAGAATTTCCACATATCTTTTTATAGACAAAAGTAATACAGAAATCTTTTTAAGAGCATGCATTCTGATTATCTGATACAGAGTATGAAGTAAATGTGGAAAACAAATCTAGTAAACGTTGAAGGAAAATGAGTTTTACAAAAGGTACTGATAAACCACGTTTAATGGTTGATAAAGAAACAAGCAGCTCCTGGCATCCAGGTGCTGGCCAGGCACACACAGCTAGGCTGCTGTGTTCACCTACGGAACATCGACAGTTGAAAAGAACATCAACCTCAGACAAGTTCACTTGGTGACAAAGATGGACCAAGACAAAAACAAGACCATTCTGTAACTGTGTGGGACACAAACGTGTGAACACAAAAATTACTGTCCTCATATTCTGGTTAATATCTTTACCAATCACAGCTTTAGTCTCACTCCTCTTTTCTTGCCTTCTAGTTAAGAATTCTTAAGATATTCTGTTACAGATTATTCCCATTTTCAGACAGCATCCAATTCAGAGCAAAGCTTCGCTTCCTTGAACACTCCCCAGAATCACCTAACACAAGACTAAATCCCATAACATCCTCTTACTAACAGATCCACAGTTCCTCATGGTCTGCATTCTCCATTGTTACAAAAAGTAAATAAACCTAAGTTTGTTCAAATACAGATGTGTTCCTGGTGGTCTTCGGCTGAAGGTAATTGACATAGTAAATATAGATGCATTGCATGCCAACAGAGAAAACAAAATATGTTCATTTTGCTATAATAATGTCATTAATACCAGCTGAAATATATCATTTCTTCAAAAGATGTAACAACTAAAAACAAGACCAATGATTTTATGGACCAGCATTCAAGTACTATCTCTGCCTCTCTCTCTTCTTAATTCTCAAATAATTGCATTAGGAAGCCATGTGAGTAACTGGAAAATACAATAATCATATATGTTGAAACTAAACAGGAAATAGAAACTTAGTGCCTGTGTAAATTCACACAAAATCAATTGAGAAACAAAGGCTGAAATGAATAAAAGGGTTGTATGAATGTATCAACTCTTTAAATCACAAGTAACACATTTGATAAATTTTAATTTGAAATTTAACACGTTAGGAAGATGCCACAGAACATTTATACAAGAGGTAGATCGGAGTGTTAAAAGTATTAGCAGAAACAAGAAATACTTAATCGCCCACTTTAAGAAACCAATTTTACATTGATTTCAGGCCTCCTGTCCTATAACTGACCACATTCGATGCTTCTTATCTGTACCATGTGAAGTATTACAGACTATGGTGATAAGGCAGTGCTTCTTAAACTTTAATGCTCATACAAATCATCTGGAGATCCTGTTAAAAAGCAGATCCTGATTCAACAGATTTGAAGTACTGCCCAAGATTCTGCCTTTCTATCAAGCTCCCTGGTGATGCCAATGCTCTCTCTCCAAACATCATACCAAGTAGCCCAGTCATAACAATTCAGTGTTGTAAGGGCAGGCTAGGAAGTTTCTGTGGCTGATGCTTATGCCTGCAATCATACCTACTGAACTGTTACAGCCCATGACAGGCCCACACACTTCCTCTAGAGACGGCTGGCAGTCAGCAGTTTTTGGAAGTTCTCTGGCAGCCTAAGGTTGGCCTAGCAGGAGGGAAGCAGCTGAATAATGAAACTGCTTCCTGCGGCGTTAGCAACTATTCATATTCCACCAGGGCAAAACCAGAATATTCCTTTTCTGTACTTAAGGCAAAAGGAACCTTTCTTTTACTGGGATTTCCAATCTCATCTATCTTTGTCTCTTTGTAACTCTGCAACATTCACCTGCAAACATATTTTCCCTACTCCCCAAAGCTTGCTTCAATTCAGGCTTATATATATAATTCATATCCTAGGCATTGAAATTTCATAAGTGGTTTCCTGGAGGTTTTGGTCAGTTTGCTCTTAAATAATCATAAACACCAAAAATCTAGAGGCTGCTCAAGAGAAACCAGGAAGACCTTATATACCCTGTGTTTATAGCCCAGAAGTTGAGAGATAAAAGGGACCTAAGTGTTCTACTAACTCAGTGGGCCCCAACAGTCTTTGGTTTGGAAGCTGTGATACTTGTAAAGGACGTGGGGGTCAGGCCAGCTGGGCCACAGTGCAGCAGATAAACCATCACACACGCCCACAGACTAGCATTGTTCCACAGTCTGCAGTGCAGCTGTGCCTCTGTGTTAACTAACAGAACTAGAGGCTCAGTATGAAACTCCACCCAGAGCCTGGATTTTAGACTCAGGTGACCTGAATTCTGAAGGTGTTCTTACACCCACATTAAGTAATGGCACTAGAATTTCAGGGTCAGTGACATGGGGAATCAAGGCTTAGAAAAGACCCAATTTAAGGCTCCTCTGTATTGGCTGACAACTATAACCAACTTATAAGTGTTTTCCCACGTGAGAAAACTAGGGAGGACTGCAACAGACATGCTTACTTCATTTGATGCCATCCTTGTATCTTTTGCTCAGATCTGAATCAATTTCACTCACCAGAGAAAGGATCATTTGACTAAGATCTATGTGTCTGTAGGCTCATTCTCATCCTTTCTCAAACCAGTCCTGTGCTGGACTCCTTTCTGGAGAATACCACAGAATTGGGGTGTGTTTAACATCATTACATGAACTTCTAACTACATTATATACTAATTATATGTACTCAAAAACAGCACCACTAGAAGGTTCACAAAATTAAAATACAAATAAGTAAAACAAAAATCATAGAAGTAATCACACAAAATGGTTTGTGAGGTTTTCTTATAATTCTCACATGCTGAATATTTTCTTTAGTTGACCACTAGACATCAAAGAAAAGACGTAAATGCAAAAACTCTTTAATTGAGAAAAATCTATTTTTTAAAAAGGAAGCTATTTTACTCAATCAATTTTAGTGTTGAAATACAAGAATTCTCGGGAGAAAAAGCCAATTGCTATAGTTTACAAAAGAGCAAACCAGGATCCAGGAAAGTAGAGAAAAATAGCTCAAATAGGTGGTTGGTAGTAAAGCCAGAACTGGAACCAAGGTCCAGTGTTAGTGCCAAGACCTGTGGTCTTTCCTCTATATCACAATATGTTTACATATTTTAGGACTCAGTAATAATATCTTGCACAAAGTAAACTCTCAAATGTTCATTGGATATTTTACTGAAAAAGAAATATCTAACTGCAAGGGAAATATTAAATTCATACTCTTAAATCAGATCACGATGGGATTCTTATTTTTGTTACTGCTCTCATGTCACTAAAGAGATCTCTAGAAATTCAATGAGCCAATTCACAGTTCATCTTCTAGCCAGACTTCTAACTGTATATCCAGACATTAAAACACAGATCTTTAAAGCAAATGCAAAAGCATTTTGCTTTTGTATTGAAAAAAATGAAATTCATCTAAGCATCAAGAATGGATTATAACTTTACCATTTACTACAAAGTATATGGATAATCAGCTAAACAACCTATAAAAATAAAAACGAGAAGTTATTCCATACTGTTGCTCCAATCTATTTTTTAAAAAAAGAATGCAATTACCAGTTTGAGGCAGTAGAATTTTGGAGTCTTCAGATATTTTACTTGTAGGCACAATCCATGGCTTTTGACTTGAAGCTACAGCAAAAAAGAAATGGAATTCACTGAGAATTTTTTTGAGAGGATAAAGAGACAGAAATAGGTTGCTGGTGTGGTTAAGTGGCTACCAGTAGCCTGAAATAAAAAACACATACTGGTCCAATTAAACATCATCACATATCAAGAAGAAATCAATATACACCCATTCAGAGAGCATTTGAGTAGAGACTAGAAGGAAACTAGAGTTTGGTGTCATACTCTCACCTTTTTGAGGACGGAAAACTAACTAAATGGGCTATATATAGAATTAAAAGATTGATAACTGTTACTGAATTTGTAGAAAATCCAATCAGAGAAATAGTTGTTTTTGGCTTTTTTTTTGTTTAAACCAAATCAACCACTTGTTTGGCTGAGCTGACTGAATTCAGCAGTTCATTGAGGTTTGCATAGATAAGATCCAGTAAACGTGTTCTACAGAATTAAGCAATCACCACCCACGTCATAACACCAGATTTAAGGTGCTGTTATTACCCAAGGTGCCCCCAGGTTTCTCAAAAGGGAAGGGTGTTTTTGCCTGAGGAAATTCTGGAAGCCTTTTCGGAGCTGCAATGAAACACACAAGAAATGTTATGGCTTGAAGTGTGAGAGAAAAGGTTTTTAAAATCTCAAGCTTCAAAAACAAAAAACAAACACACAAATGCAAATTACTCAGGTAAGGTAAGGGACTGTTAGTAGTATATATTTCTTACTCTTGTGTTTCAATGATGGATAATATAAGACAGCTTCTTTTTCTATTTTGTATAATCAAGCCACTGCATGTGAGGAGTTTGGGTTCTTCTTTTCATCCTTATTAAACTAGTGTCCTAATTTCTTCAGCTATGCGTACGTGTGTTCTCAGATATATTAAGTTTAAACTCAAGTCAAGCACCAAACACATATGAACTAGAAAATGTCTGTCCAATAGTTTTTAAAAATAGAATTTCAGTAACTACATGACTTTATATTTAAGCTCCCCCAACAACTTTTTTGATATTGCACGTAAATTCTAAGAATTCTAAGAAGCAGTCTGCAGAAATACATAAATATATCTTCTCTTTCAAGAGAAACAGTTGAGTAAAAAGATATTTAGGAAAAATATAGAAAATAGTTTATTCAGTGACACAATAATGTTGAATTAAAAGAATCAAATATAATATCAAAATATGACTACGCCCAAGAAAAATTACCAAAGGATTTGTCATAGAGAAAGACTCTTTAGGATCCTAAATTATAAAATAAAGAATTTATAACATTTAAGGGCTTAGTATTGGAGAGTTTATTGTTCTATAAGCCATGTGTCCCTTCTTTTCTGTGAGGAGATAAATTTGAATGAATTAGCCTAAGGACTTCTTTCAAGCATGCATAATATTTCCAAGGTAATAATAAGCTGCAGTGTTTAATAATTTTTACCTAGAGTGCTCAGTGGCAATTCAAACCTAGGTATTAAAATAGTTTGCGGTGTTTCAGGGGTCCTTCCCCTGAGAACTGCAATAAAGAAGGATTCAGTTAGAAACTCCCTGAGTCGGGATTTGACATTGTGGCTTAACCATGTCATGTGAGGCATGCTCATAACAGAGGGTGCATTGGGCAGCTGATGCCTTTCATGGAAATAGCTGGCTTTCCCTGGAAAAGTTTTACATAGTTATAATTTGAAGGTATATGTTCAAATGGCCATGGCGTGGCATGGAAGATCAACATCGCAAGTACAGAACAAAATACGTACATGCTACTCCTTTTTTTTTTTTTTTTTTTTTTTTGGAGAAGAGAATAAAGCAGGTTAGATTCTCTTGGGCCAAGAAGCAGCTAACTCACATGACATGAAATTCTTAGTAAAAGGCATGACACTTTTGGGGATTCTCCTTAAGTTTAGTACACACAAGACTTGGAAAAGCCAACTGAAATGGAAAGCACAGACATAGTCAAGACTCTCACTCCTCCAAGCTTTGTAGGTTAAAAGGCTGGCATTCTGTTTTTCTATACCTCCCAAGAGACTGGTAAAAAGGGTGTACAGTTAGCATATAGCATCCAGAGCTGCCTAGAATATTAGTCATCAGGATCAAGGTATGTCGTTAACTCTTTAATGGAATTGGTCTGAGAAACAGAAGATGAACTACTGCCAGTAAGGTAGGAAAGAAAGTGGGGAGGATGGGAAGCCAAGGCATTGGGGTTACTTTTGTATGAGGGTTGGGAGGTTCTTTTTTTTTTAAGAAAAAAAGTTCTTAGAATTACCCGGTATTGTTTCTGAAATGTCTAATGCACTAGACACAGTGGGTTTAGTGGTTCTTGGAACTGATTCAGGAGTCACTGGAAGGTAAAAAAGACGACTTTACAAATTAAGATAAAATGATGAAACAACTCAAGACCATAAGGCACTTTTGTTGCCCTTTAGAATTAGAACTGACACTTACACGGACTAATTCTTTTCAAGTTAATTATGTTAAGGGCTCCCTGGCTTGTGTCTGAACTGACATCTCCTCCCGACCCTTCCTTTCTGGGTCTGTCCACTTTCCATGTGTTCCAAAAAGCACATGGAACTGACCCCCATGGAAGCATTTATCAGATTAATCATAATGTTGGGTCTGCCCTTTTTTCTTAGCACGAAGTCTGGGGTATAGTAAGCAAGCACAGGATCAATATTTATTAAACAAGTTAATAAATGGGCAGATAACATAATGACCCAGGTCAAAAAGATTTATTTAGAACTATTACATTTTTAAGACTTCTTTCTTCCAAACTGTAGTCAACATGCAAAGCTTGGAACTGGGTTGAAATTATGAGGATTCAAATGCTCAGTCACAGGGTTGTTTCAAGTGCTAGATCAAAGGTAAAGATGACCTTCAGGTAAATAGTTTTTGAGGAATAAGAACCAGGATCACTGAGATCCGGAACGAATTGTGAGCTACACAATTCCAGAATTTTGTAGGGTAAGGATATGAAATAAACACAGTAACACTGAATAATGAATTATGGTGTTTGCCTAAGTGTTTCTGAAGTGGAAAATCCTGAGGAAGGTTTGGCAGAGAACTAAGAACTCTGTTGACTCTCCCATCAGATACTATGCCAAGAGAAGAAGTGTAGTTGGGAATGCTTTTCTTGGTATTGGCTAATTATATTGAAATCAGAAAACTACCTAGGAATTTCATTCAAATAGCTTATTCCAGCATCAGAGTCTACCCTCGCTCCAACTCCCATGAACGTGGGGGATGGAAGGTCCATTTCTCACCTTTAGGTAGGACCAAGTACTTCTTACTCTGTCAGAAATATTTCTACTTGAATAGGTTTCTTGAAATCAAGACATTTTATTTCCCCACCAATCTTTATTTTCTCTGGACTAGTTAGGAGTCCAAGAGTTTAGTACAAGGTAAATATCACTGATATTTCAATTTATGGCAATTTTATGGGTTAAAAAATTCACTTTAGATTGGAGTTACTTTGCTAAATGTAGATTTGGAGGAATTCTTGCCAGATACTTGTTTCACAGAGCTCTGGATGAAGCGGTATTGCTCTGGCAAAAACTCTGTAGTTCAGAGAATAACGTGTCCCCAGTGGGCTGGACTTGGGCAGTTCATCCATAGAAGACATGCTGAATGTTTGTTAGTAATGGTTGATAAACTAGGGAAAATGCATACTGCGTTTATTCTTTAAAGGATTTTTACTGAACTATTAGGTATTTTCTACACGAGCATTGTTAATCTTCAAGAGACATTGTTACTAAATGATTCCAAGGTATTTTCATAGATATTAAACTATGGATTTATGAGGGATAATGGCATTTTGCTAAACCAATCACTTGTGAAAGTGAAGAAATGAAAAAATGCTCTCATGTCTTCTTATAAAAGGAAGGCACCAAAACCATGGTATTACATCTTAGTATAAAAATATTTCAGAATGTTGCGGTAACAGCTTTCACTTAAAGTGAAAAATACAGCTTCCATATTACATAGCAGTTATAGAATTCAATGGTTCATTTTGCATCTGCTGTTTTTCCAAACATTAAAGACCCAGAATCTCCTACTGTTGTGTGCTTATGATCAAAATGAATTTCCTACTGGCTCTTCACTGCAAAAAAAATGCAGGCTTGTCAATCAGTTACTATTTGAAAAAACATATTATTTATTTTCTCAGAGTTAATAACGTAGGGCTCTCATTACCTGTTACGGGCTGTGCTGGGATTTTTTCTACTTCTGGTGTTTTAGATTCAGCAGGCAGTGCCAAGGTTTCATTCTTAGCTAAAAAAGTCAGAAAACAAACAATTTATCTCACTTCCTCATAATACAGTGTCCAAATATAATTCCCTCAAAACAATCAAGCAACAGACTATTTCAAGAAATCTATTCTGCTCTTATCCCTTCCCACCAGGCAGTCAATAAATTCATTGTGCATTTCTACCAGGGATTAGTATTAGTAGTGACAGTCTTCAGAATTCCTTCTCATTAACCCTAGGTAATTCTTTAAGATCTAAGTTGGCACTGGAATGAGGAAAAAAATCACAACCCAGTACTTGGATAGCTCTCAAGTCATTCTGACTCATAAACAGAGTTTCTTGAAGGCACAGGCTGTAAGGCATAGCAAATGCTCCCTGGAATTTTATATTCAATTACTCCTAATTTTTTTTTTTAAAAATCAATGAATAGAAATTATCCGTTATTATGCATGGTAAAAAATATAATAGGTTCTGGCTCTAAAGTTTTAGAAAAACATGAATAACACACATAGGAAACTAAGTTATTTGAAGATATTTGTGGTTAGGAAAAAATACCAACAGTTATTTATCTGAACCTCATGTTAACATAGATCTTTTCTTTGGGTCTGTGTGGGAATTCAGTGTAAAACAATGAAGTCTGATTTTTTTTTTTTTTCTATTTCTTTTCTCTTCTGACAATTAGTCAGGAAACTTTCTTCTAAAATTTAGGTATTCCTTTTCAAAGGAAGTACTTTTCTGTACCAGAGTTGCCCAATGATTAAGATATTCTCCATATTCTTCAAAATGCACTTAGGATTAACTTGATTCAGCTATTTAGCACACTGAATCAATGACCTATTTGTAATATTTTGAAACAGTCTAGTGGCATGAAAGAATTCATTCATTTTGAGATACCCTGATCGTGTCACCTTGAACTGATTATAATCAGATGGGATTTTTTAAGAGTCCTAAGGCTGTAAGGAACTTCTTGGGTTTCTCAGCTTTGGCACTATTGACACTTAGGGCTGGACAATGTTTTTTATGGGGGCCTTTCCTGTGAAAGGTAGGATAATTAGCAGCATCTCTGGCCTTTACTCCCTGGATTCCACCCTTCCACAGCTGTGACAACCAAAAATGTCTCCAGACACTGCCAAATATCCTGGGGAGGGGACAAAATTGCCCTCTGTTGAGAACTACTGATCTAATCTGTTCTCTCAAAGTTCTTTGAGGATGTAAATTTTGTAACTTCTTCCTATAGTTCACATCACTGTTGTAAAGACCATTTTCTTCTTTTCAGTTAGCATGGGCACAAAATATTCATTTACTTCTGATGGACTTAAAGACAATTATAAAGTCATCCCCTTCACAAAGATCATGGAAGCAAATCAATTTTCAATCTGTATTATGGAAGTATATGATAGATTCCTAGAGCTTATGATTTTCCGGAGTGATTTGAGATGCTAGAAATAGGCGTCACAAGTGCTAGTGTACTTGCCATAGCTATCAGTCAAGTGCGTGTTCTGAATTGCTGTGCTCATGAAGCTGTACAGCATGTTTGTACAACAGAAATGTTTAATACCGTTGCTCAAATTAATTTAGCAGGGCATAAAGAGAAGGGACTCTTTCTGGAATAACTAAAAAAATAAACAGATCCAGTATAATTTTATGATAAATTCTATTTTTTAGATTTCTAAATCTCATCAACATTTTTTTCCTTCTTCTTTTGTAGTCACAGCTTTGGTTTAGAACCACTGTGAGTGTTAGCACAGGAAAAAATGTTCAGATTACAAATTTTGATGAGCTCTAATGCTGTTATTTTCAGCATGTACCACAGGAAGTTTTTTTTTTTAAACATAATTTTTTTCAATGATCTCTTCTTTTTCAGTGTCCTCTTCTCCTTCAGGATTATTTTTGCTAATCCTCTCCTTCCTGTGTAATATCCTACACTCTTGGTGTTTCCCTGGCTGACTAGGACTGTGTATTTATTTATTTTAAAAAATTATTTATTTATTTTAACCTCCAGATTCTAGACTTTCAGGCAATGCTCTGAATTGCTTTGCTTTAGCTCCTTATGCATGCCCTTATGGGGTAATACCATTAACCTAAAATTAGGCTGCTAATGAAGAAAAACAGTAAACTACCTTCCCAAGAGGTGTTTGTATTCTCTACCCATCACTAATTCCTTATAGAGGCATACCGTATTTCTAAACATGGCCCTTCGGGCGTGAGAGAAATTGATTGAAGGGAAAGAACTTGAATGGGGACTCTTTGTGACTCCCATCAAGCCATGAGCATTCACCTACATCATCTATGTACAACTGGTCTTGGCAACAGCAGAGTAAAATGCCATTAGAACACGGCCTAAACCCCAGGAAATTCCTTTTCCTCTCTGACTCTTCTGTACCGTTTTTCAACACAGTTGTTTCCTTTCATTATTGGCAGGCTAAGTCTTGGCTTTGGCAAACCCTTTTTATGCCCCTGGGAGGTGTGTGTATTACTATCTTTCTTGTTTATTTCTTTCATTATTCATACCATGTGTTCTTAGAACAAAAGCTATTAATTTCTTGATGTCCCACATTGGGTCCTGCTGGAATGAGGATATTATTTTTAGGATTTACCCCCTCACACAGTAGGACTTTTCTGAATTGCAGTGATAAATAACTTCAGGAAAGTTTATTTCTCCTTCATTGGTATAAAGAACTGTTTATGCTCACACTCTTCATAAAAACCAGTAAATCTAAAATGGAATTTGTAACATAGTCTAAAATGGTACATTTGATGGGTTTACTGGACATCTTCAAACATACTGCCTATCAGTCTCTTCAATGTGTAAGAAATTCACCATGTATTCAATTTAAGATAGGTGCTTCCCTAGAAATAAGTTTTAAAATACATTTACTATTTGCATTTTAATTTGTCTTCATTAAAATCACACTTAATCCTGAAGTTTTAGTGATTCGTATCAGAATAACAAAAGCAAAAAGCAAAGCAAACCAAAAAATCAACTGTTTAATTCTCTAAATTAAAGAAAATGAAAAGCTTGAACTGATATTAAGGTAGCAGGTGGAACTTTGCAAAAACAAAACAAAACAAAAAATTTAGGAAATAGTCCTTAAAACCAAGAACTAAGGAACAAAACACATTTCAGTTCAACAGTGACATTTCTCCAGAGACGACATACAGATGGCCAAAAAGCACATGAAATGATGCTTGACGTCACTAATTATTAGAGAAATGCAAATTAAAACTACAATGAGGTATCAGTCACACCTGTCAGAATGGCCATAGTCAAAAAATCTACAAACAATAAATGCTGGAGAGGGTGTGGAGAAAAGGGAACCCTACTACACTGATGGTGGGAATGTAAATTGGTACAGCCACTATTGAGAACAATATGGAGGTCCCTTAAAAAACTAAAAGTAGAACTACGATATGACCCAGCAATCCCACGCCTAGGCATATACACGGAGAAAACCAGAATTCAAAAAGATACAGGCACCCCAATGTTCATTGCAGCACTATTTACAATAGCCAGGACACGGAAGCAAACTAAATGTCCATCAACAGAGGAATAGATAAAGAAAATGTGGTATATATATATACAATGGAATATTACTCAGCCATAAAAAAGAACAAAATAATGCCATGTGCAGCAACGTGGATGGACCTAGAGATTGTCATACTGAGTGAAGTAAGTCAGACACAGAAAGACAAATATCATATCATATTGCTTACATGTGGATCTAAAAAAGGGTACAAATGAACTTATTTACAAAACACTAGTAGAGTCACAGATGTAGAAAACAAACTTACGGTTACCAGGGGATAAGGGAGGTGGAGGGAGAAACTGGGAGATTGGGATTGACATATACACACTGCTATATATAAAATAGATAACTAATAAGAGCCTACTGTAGGGGGCTTTCCTGGTGGCACAATGGTTGAGAGTCTGCCTGCCAATGCAGGGGACACAGGTTCGAGCCCTGGTCTGGGAAGATCCCACATGCCACAGAGCAACTAGGCCCGTGAGCCACAACTACTGAGGCTGCGCGTCTGGAGCCTGTGCTCCCAACAAGAGAGGCCGCGATGGTGAGAGGCCCACGCACCGTGATGAAGAGTGGCCCCCGCTTGCCGCAACTAAAGAAGGCCCTCACACAGAAACGAAGACCCAACACAGCCAAAAATAAATAAATAAAAAAAAAAAAAAAAAAAAGAACCTACTGTATAGCACAGGGAACTCTACTCAATACTCTGTAATGGCCTATATGGAAAAAGAATCTAAATATGAGTGGATATATATATATATGTATAACTAATTCACTTTGCTGTATACCTGAAACTTACACTGTAAATCAACTATACTCCAATATAAAAAAAAAGTGACAGCAGTGGTGTGGGAAAAACTCTGCTCATTTTTGGTCTCCTTCACAAATCCTGGTTTTTGAATTTTGATGAACAGATTAGGGACCAAATCAGTAAGAGACTGGCCAGCTCCTTCCTTTTCTTCTCCTTCCGAACAACTCTTTCCCAAGAGGCCACAACTAGAAACAAGAAAAATCACAAATAGGAAAGCTCACTGGTAAAGACAAACATACAGTAAAAGCAGGAAAGCATTCATAAGCAAACATGATATCAAAACCAGCAACTGTGAGAAGAGGAGAGTACAAACACAGGAAATCAGAATTGCATTTGAAATTAAGAGACCAGTAACTTAAAACAACCTTGTATATATATAGACTGCTTTATCAAAATTTCATGGGAAATGCAAACCAAAAAACTACAATAGATACACACACAAAAAAGAAAAACCTACCCAAATACAACACTAATATGGTCATCAAACCACAAGAGAAGAAAAAAGGAAGCGAAGGAAAAAGACCTACAAAAACAAACCCAAAACAATTAAGAAAATGGCAATAGGAATACACATATTGATAATTACCGTAAATGTAATTGGATTAAATGCTTCAACCAAAAGACACAGACTGGCTGAATGGATACAAAAACAAGAACCATATATATGCTGTCTACAAGAGACCCACTTCAGACCCAGGGACACATACAGACTGAAAGTGAGGGGATGGAAAAAGATATTCCACACAAATGGAAATCAACAGAAAGCTGGAGTAGCAATACTCATATCAGACAAAATAGACTTTAAAATAAAGGCTGTTACAAGAGACAAGGAAGGACACTACATAACAATCAAGGGATCAATCCAAGAAGATATAACAATTGTAAATATATATGCACCCAACATAGGAGCACCTCAGTATATAAGGCAAATGCTAACAGCCATGAAAGGGGAAATTGACAGTAACCCAGTAATAGTGGGGAATTTAACACCCCAATTACACCAATGGACAGATCATCCAGACAGTAAATTAATAAGGAAACACAAGGCTTAAATGACACATTATAAAAGATAGACTTAATTGATATTTATAGGACATTCCATCTGAAAGCAGCAGAACACATTTTCTTCTCAAGCATACACAGAACATTCTCCAGGATAGATCAAATCTTGGGTCACAAATCAAACCTTGGTAAATTTAAGAAAATTGAAATCATATCAAGCATCTTTTCCAACCATAGCGCTAGGAGATTAAAAATCAATTACAGGAAAAAAAACTGTAAAAAACACAAACACATGGAGGATAAACAATATGTTACTAAATAACCAGTGGATCACTGAAGAAATAAAGAGGAAATCAAAAAATACCTAGCGACAAATGAAAATGAAAGCACGATAATCCAAAACCTATGGGACACAACAAAAGATGTTCTAAGAGGGAAGTTTATAGCAATACAATCTTACCTCAAGAGACAAGAAAAATCTCAAATAAACAACCTATTCTTACACCTAAAGCAACTATCTCAAGAAAGAAGAACAAGCAAGTCTTTCCCAGGCAACGGGCTAAGTATTATATAGGCTCTGGGCAGAGAACAGGTGAGTGCAAGAGTCCTGAGCTCTGGTTCTAAACACAGGTCCACTCAGGGAATTTAATATGGAAGCTTCCTGGCTTTTAGCACAGCATTTAGATGATGTAGAGTTGAGTCTCAGGGTTTACAGGTAAACAGGAGGTGATCAAGTCTGATGCACAAATTAAAGAAATAAAGCCTAGAATCACTTGTCTAAATTCTTGGAAGTAACTCACCATAGGACTAACAGGTATGAATGTTTTACAGTAAAAATGTAACAGCTGCACAAAACCACAAAGATTTATGGGCAAATATGTTCATATCTTAATAAAATGGTGATGCATAGATTTTGAAAAATTTTCCAAAATTCTAAGTCCACTAATTATGCTTTTCTACCCACTTATTAAGGCTTTGCTCCTCCTTCTTCCAGGAAGTTCTCAAATTAACAGCTAAGGAGAACGTAAAGGTTTACCTTTTAGAACTGTTACAATCTGATTGCTTAACATCAAACAAGTAAACAGGTCAGACCTTCAATGAGGGAGGAGAAATTAAGCCTGAGGTTCCTGTGTGGGTGGGTCCTCTGCCTGTGTAAATCACAATCATGTCCCGAGCCACTTGCAGTTCTGGCCCCGAGTAATGCTTAATAAATATTTGTTGAATAAATGTTGCCAAACAGGGGCTTGGGCCTGTTTCCACACCCATAAAATGTAAAGATTCAAGTATATAAGTGCTGAAGTTCTTAGCCATTGCCTAGTTCAAGGAAAATATTCTACATTTTTAAGTCTTGTTCAATTTCCACCACATCATGCCACCTTCTTCCATATTTATCAGTGGCCCAAGACATTCTCCAGAGACTTTAGAGGGGTGGTTCTCAAAGTGTGGCTTCCAGACCAGCAGGACCAGTATCACCTGAGTACTGGGTAGAAATACAAATTCTCAGGCCCCACCCTAGACCTACGGAATCAGTATCCTGGGCGTGAGCCCAGCAGCCTGGGTGTAACAAGCCCGCCAGGGCTTCTGATGCTTCATCAAGGGTGAGATCCTCTGCTATGGAGAGAATTCAGACCAATGTGATACCCAAATGCAGCAACTAGCTTAGCCCACTGGCCACCTCAATTGTTTCCTGGACTCCTTTTACAGAATTTTGCTGTTTTTTTTCCCAAAATTGTTATGTTTTATGTTTTTTAAACACTAAAATCATATCAGGTGCTTTCTAGAAGTAGGAAGCAGTATCAATCTCAAAGTAAATAATAATTCTAACAGACCTGACCCTTACCTCAGTTACCACTGAAGACCTCTAGTGGCCCCTTGACAGTATAGTATAATAAGTATAATTTATAACAATGACTTCATTTGAAAATGATACCTGTATAAATGTGTATATTTTGGTTAATTTGATCATTCACTCTTCTTTCATAAATATAAAATAACTATTTCCCTATAGAATGTGATTTATATGAATAACTCCAACACTCCATCCTATCTACCCTTTACTTTTTTTCCAATTTTTTTTTTAATCGTGGTAAAAGATACATAACAAAAAATTTACAATCTTAATCATTTTTCAAGTGTACAGTTCAGTAGTATTAAATACATTCATAATGTTGTGCAACCATCACCACCATGCATCTCCAGAACTCTCCTTATCTTGTAAAACTGAAACTCCGTACCATTAAACACTAATTCCCCATTTTCCTCCTCCAGACTCTGGCAGCCACCATTCTACTTTCTGTCTCTATGAATCTGACTACTCTAGGTGCATCATATAAGTGGAATCACACAGTCATTTTGTCTTTTGTGACTGGCTTATTATACTTAGCATTATGTCCTCAAGGTCCATTTATACTATAGCAAATGTGAGAATTTCCTTCCTTTTTAAGGCAGAGTAATATTCCATTGTATATATATACCACATTTTGTTTATCATTTCATCTGTTGATGGACACTTGGATTGTTTCCACATTCTACTTATTGTGAATAATGCTACTATGAATATGAGTGTACAAATATCACTTTAAGACCTTTTCCCCACCCAGTTCTTTTGGTTATATACCCAGAAGTGGAATTGATGGATCATATGGTAATTCTATTTTTAATTTTTTGAGGAATCGTCATACTGTTTTCCACAGCAATTGTACCATTTTATATTCCCATCAACAGTGCACGTGCCTGTCCCTTAGTTTTTACTTTGAGATCCCCAAACAGCTCATTTGCTAGATCCCTTGGATATCCTAGGAATATCACTGTTAGTACTATCACTGCAAAGTTCACCTATAGATCTTTGCTGCTTACCTAACTGTGTCTTGATTGCATCCGAAATCTCAAACATTATGGAGGTAGGAAGTTTTAGGGTGGTTTCATTAAGACCTGGAATAACAAGGTGGACTGAAAGAAAACAGAAGGAAAAGAAAATGCATCCCATCACAAAGTTCAGAGCATTAGAAACCATGAAGTTTAGTGCTTATTTTGCTGAGTCAATTTTAACCCAAACTTTAAAATGTTGGAAAAAATATGACAGTAACTTTTATACAGAATCTTTTTCATATTCAGAACTGAACAACCAGAATATTCTGGCTTTTAATCCATAGACTCAAAAATTGTAAAATGGTTGCTTAAAATGTGTGAACAAACACCATTATTAATAATAACTTTTAAAAGAGTAATTCAATATGACAAAGACTCCCTCATAACAGCAACAGCCCTGTGGGGTAGGCAGGAGGGGAGCCATCATGCCCAACAGACACAAGCTAGAGTTGTTTCTCTAACACACTAGGATAGAGGTAGCATCTCGTGGATCCTGGCCTGGAATGGACACAAGCCAGGATGCTAAATACTGAAAGTAAATGAACCAACATCAATTTAACAGACCTGCTCACAGTGCAAAATTCCATAAGGCCTTATTATCAAAAAAAGAGCCTGACTTGACTAATGTAGGTGTAGATTTCAAGATAGACTCACCCAGTATTGTTCCTCCATAGGGAGTCTTTTCTGGGGATTTAGTTGAGGCCCTGTGAGTAACATTCTGAATCACTGTTGAAATACCAAAAGATAACAGTGTGAATGGAAAAAAAATAGTCAGGAAGCAGAAAGAAGCTAATAACATGACACCATCTGCACTGGAGAAACCCTGATCTAACTTTTTAATTAATAGAAAGGAACTCATTGGGCTGGCTACACAGGCAACGAAAGGTCTAGAAGGCACATCTTAATTCCTGTGCCTTTAAGTAATGAAAGTGTTCCATTCTAATTAGCTAAGAATTTCCTTTCTCAGCTCTACTCCCTGCAGCCTACCCAAGTTAAAGAACTAGCACAAAATGAGGCAAAGACTGACTCAGTAAATAAAGAGATTTAGGAAATGTATATTTTCAGAGCAAAGAATCGTTGGATAATTCCAATACTGACTGACACTGTTTTGAGAATACACTTGGGACACTGTGTTTCCTTAAAATGAATAACTATTTTAAGTGCTCAATCTCTTCCACCAAGAAACTTTCTGGAAATAATGGAGTCATTTAAATAATTTGAAAAACTGAAAGTCAAAACAAAAATGAGTGGATGCTGAAATAAAACATAACTCTTAAAACCTGGGTTTCCTTACTTTCCTTAAAGTGACCTCTATATCATGGTTATCATTTCATTAATCCAAATATCCTATTAATGATTTTCTACATGTAAGCTATCTTAATCCTGAAGAAAGCCACATATATTTAATTGGCTTTTTAAAACTTAATGCTTGTTAGGCTTGTTCTGTCCCTTGTTGTCCAGCCAATGTGCTTTGCCAAGACCTGGCCTAACAGTACAAGAGTCAAAATTATCTGTCAACTTCTAATTTACTAGACTGATTTCTTCAAACTTTTTCTGGAAAATAATCAGAAAAATTGAAAAAATATGTGCTATGTTTAATTATCTCAGTTTAAAAAGTATATTAAAATAGTTCTAAACACATATCCAGAGCAGACGCATACAAATTACCTTGCTTGATGATTGTTACTGGGATTAGCTTTCTTGGGACATATGCTGGCTGAAAAGAGAGGAAGAGAGTCAGCTTCTGAGTTACTGTTAACTTAAAAAAATAAATAAGTAAAAAAACTGGAAGTAGACCTTGTCTTTAGTGAAGTTCTCCATGACACGGGGGTTTAACAGCTGCTGAAAAGATCTTTAGTACATATATCTGCCTCTATTTTATTGTACTCACTTGGTTTTCCCCATAAGTGTCCAAAGATTTGACAGAAGCAGTTTCTTCAAAACTCCCCTTAGTTTAATTTACTTAGAAACTGCAATGGAAAGATATTAAATCCTCTGAATTGAATACTAGTTTATTTTCACTTCATTTGAGATGCGAACCAGCCAAATTCTGTCCTTACATTTCCTCTCAAAAAAAGATTTCAAGCTACATATTCTTTTAAAACCAATCAACATCAATTGTCTGAGTATGCCCCACTGCTGCCCTGCTACTTCAGACACAACTGCCGTGAACTCCTGATGCCAAGTATTTCCTTGTCCATGAAGGCAGAGCTGGGACTCAGATCCAGACATTTCTACTTCCAAAGCCTGTACTTTTAACTATTCTGTACATATTCATGCCCAGAGGACCTCAAAATTGGAAGGGCAGGTCCCAGAGGACTGTGCATTCTCCCTTCTTCCAAGTTGCCTCAGACGTCCCACAGGAAGTTTTGACGCCATAGAGTGGCTTGAGCTAGGGGCACGTTTAGTGTTAACTTTACAGTGGAGTCATCACTGGAGATTGTGAGCCAAGGATAAGACGGCCGTGGGAGAGACACGGAACAGGATAAGAGAAGGGCAGCAAATATACAGAGAAGAATTAGATTGAGGTAAAGGCGTAAGCATGACGTGCATTTTTTGATGCTTGATTTAACCTGTATGCATGGTATAGATACTCCATGTACTAGATCTGCTGACAATCCAGGATATGCTCAATGAGTTACTTAACCACATAGGTGTTTACAGTTGTGAACAGAAGAGATTTGCTTACAGGTTCCCATTCTAATAAACGATATGCCCGTAAAAAAGAAGTGCCACAATACCACATTAACTGTTAGCTATTTTTCTTCTTGTAGTAAAGTCCTTATGTTTGAAAAACGCAAACACTAAAAGTTTACTTTTATCAGATTATTTTTAAAAAGAAGTATCTATACTTCTTGTACTGTATATTGGCCCAGCGCTGTAGACTGAATGCTTGTATCCCCCCAAAATTCACGTGTTGAAACTTAATCCCCAATGTGATGGTATTTGGAGGTGGGGGCTTTGGGAAGTAAATAACTCATGAGGGTTCCACCCTCTTGAATGGGATTAGTGCTCTTATGACAGAGAACTCCCTCCACCCTTCCACTGTGTGAGATGGTTGTCTGTGAGCCAGAAGTGAGTTCTCCCCAGACACCAAATCTGCCAGTGCCTTGATCTTGGACTTCCCAGGCTCCAAAACTGTGAGAAATAATTTACTGTTTAAGCCACCCAGTCTGTGGTATTTTTGTTATAGCAGCCCTGATGGGCTAAGACACCCAGTAATTTCCTACTTAGCAGTCTAGCCTAAGGAAGTAATCCAAGATACAGGCATCATTTACGTGTAAGGGTGTTTATTACCACAATGTGAAACAACCTCCTCATTCCAAAGCAGAGGTTTTGTTAAATAAATTATGGTTCAAATTTCTGACATCTATTTACTAAAGTGGGAAATACATACAGTATAAATACAAAGGACACAAATTTATATTCATAGTATAACGTAACTGTATAACAAATATGTATAGACAAAAGACCAGAAGGAAACAGCTCATTTTTTTTAACATAGTTATTTCTTATAATCTCCTATTTTATTTTGTGTACCTTTCTATATTTTCCAAGTTCCTTACAAGGGTGAATTACATTTATAACTAGGAAAAGCTATTTTAACCAGCAGTCTCTTTAGCTACTATATATGCTTCTGTACTGCATAGCTCATACACTCTTGGTCAATAGAGGAATGATGTAAATATAATCTCTACACAACTTTTCCCAGGCAAGGGGAGGGGAATAGCAGGAATGCAAGTATAAACATCGGTAGAAAAAAAAAAAAAAAGTCAGCTTTGATGTCACACTGGCAGAAGACCTCTGGATTTATCATAAGAAAATTAAATAAATGTACCTGCTCACAGGACCCTTCCCCAGAGAGGGACAGGCAGGCCCACGGCCCTGCACTGGTGTGTCCACCTTACGTCCACCTGTGCTGCTTCAGCGAAAGGGTTGCCACACGTGGCCTGTATCATTCCTGAGCATTTAACCCCTGCTGCGGCAGCCTCCGGTTCCACGGGGGATGCTGGCCCGCGGAGCCACACTGTCCTTCCCGGCGCTAATAATCACGTTCGACAGAGCTGTGTCTACCGTTCCAAAGACTGTTGAATGGCTGGTCCTCTGTTTGCCCAGTGAGTCCTGCCATGTAGTGTATACTTGGCAGAGTGTGAAGTTTTTCAGAGACACATCACATTATAGCAGAAACGCCTGTGGGTTGCTATGCTGATTGCCTTTGAACGGCATTATCCCAATTCTTATTTCCTTCCCTGTGGATGATTTGTTTTAAACAAGTTTTTGACAAAAACAAATGGAAAATATTCCACTCTTCACTTGAATGGAACACAGTGTCTGTTCGAGTTCTTATATGGGTACAGACCAGTGTTCTGTTAAGATGATGACACGACTATATGGGCAGCGTGTGCTGCCAAAAAAAACAAGGAAACCATTTAGCTGCAGAATCCAGTTCTTTCTAGACCTATAATTATTCTTTTGCCCAATGTACAGTCCAAAGATGCGCCAAGACTAATGTGCAAGTACTAGCTCCCTCTCTGTAAGTAGGGTTTTTTTTTTAGTTGAAATATAGTTGATTTATGTTGTGTTAGTTGCAGGTGTACAGCAAAGTGATTCAGATTATACATATATAAGAATGTATATATGTGTGCATATATATATATATCTGTATATATATATATATATATATTCTTTTTCAGATTCTTTTCCCTTATAGGTTATTACATAACATTGAGTATAGTTCCCTGTGCTCTGCAGGTCCTTGTTGGTTATCTGTTTTATACATAGTAATATGTATATGTTAATTCCAACCTCCTAATTTATCTCTCCCCTCCCCTTTCCCCTTTGGTAACCATAAATTTATGTTCTATGTCTGTGGGTCTATTTCTGTTTTGTATAGAAGTTCATTTGCATCATTTTTTTTTTTTAAGATTCCACACATAAGTGATATCATATGATATTTGTCTTTGTCTGGCTCACTTCACTTAGTATGATAATCTCTAGGTCAAGGGCATCAGGAAAATCCTTCTATCCAAAGTGTTTAATGCTGAAGGCTCTAAAATTCCCAGTAAGAAATCCACACTATGAATTCTTTGTATGAATTCTTTGTCTTTCACTATGTCTTTTTATAAAAATGTAGGGAAACATCTGTAACCTGGACTTACTGAGAAATAAAATATTACGATAATTTCCAAGTTTAACAGTATGTAACCAATTACAACTCAATTTCAATTGAACTGTTTCATGTATGATGTTGTTTATAAAGTTACCAGTAACCTTTCCTTACAGTCACAGGTTTGCTGTTATGAGCATCTGTCAACGTGTATAGAAGTCTCAGTGCAGCTGGTGTCGGATGTCGGGGTGGGAAGCGAGGTAGTGAAAGTCCCGCATCCCACAAGATGCTGCGACAGTTTTGCTGGGGTGGCCTCAGCACAGTACTACTGCTTCCCACGGACACCACCCTGGTACCAGTTTCCTTTCTTAGGCCATTTCCTCCCTGGCTCTCTTTTCTCTGCTGCTTGCTGACCCCATTCCTGCAGCAAACCTCCATCACCACTTCCTTCTTCAGCTCTCATCCCTCCCTTCAGCAATTATTTTTTAAATGTTTATTGTATGTCAGGAAGTGAGCATATTTCCCTCCTACCCTTTAAGGGATTAATTATTGTTTTCAGTTTTGAGAAATGCTATTCCTTAAGAACCCAGGTTGTGCTATATCCTGAGCAGGGTGACTGGCTAAGGGAATTCATTTTTACCATTTTTCTGGGGACATTGTGGCTGAGTATCCAGTTGGTGAGATTCAACGGGGAGAGGATGCTGAAGTGGTCAAAGGCAATGCCCCTGGGGGCCAGCCCAGCTTGCCTTCCAGTCCCGGTTAGGGAAAACCTACACTCATCTAGAAATAACCACAGCAGCAGTAGCCACATGAAAGATTTTGGATTCACCCTGCGTTACACTACCTTCCTCCCGATATTATTTTGAAAATTAGCTTTAATAGAAGTAGTGGTAACACCAGGGTGCTGTTCTTTGCAAGTTACTCTTTACAGGTTTGTCCATTTGATATTTTTGTGGTGGCAGCATATCCATTGTAGATTTAACTTTATTCTTAGGCCCTGAGATAAAGAGGAACTGTCCATTTGGGGAGTGGCTAAGGGTTGCTCAAAATCAAATTTCAGTGACTCAAGAGCTAAACAACATGAGAAAAACTTGGGCATGTTACATTCTGGTTTTAATTCATTTTTGGATGTCCTGATGAAAGTTATGAAATATACTGATTCAATCTAACATCTGACTAAAAGTGAATCTAACATCCTTCTTGCGAAAGTCTCCGTATTTCCAGTCAGCTAGGGAGGAATCAGACATACACCTTTGGTGATATCAGTGGTCTAGATATAAAATTTTCAAGTTTCTGCTTAGGACAATGATTGCTAAGAATGGAAGGACACCTGATGTACTCACTGCATACAGTCTTAGGGTGCGGGTGGGGACCACACCGTATTTTTCCCTATTCACTCATCTGCTAACTGTTACACTTTAAAAATTGATACCACTTCTCTTTTTGCCAATGATTGAAATGGCTTTTTAAAAAGGTAGGTGGATCTCTGATGGAAAAAAATGGAAGGGTGAAAATAGATGTCATATTTTAGGGGAACACTTATTCTAAGGAGATTTGGATTAATTCAATAATTAAACTTATATTTTAAAATACCTGTTAATAAATGCTACATACTTCAAAAATTTATTGTTTGGTTAGTGAACTAGTTAGATAACTAAGTTTTTTTAAAATATAGAGAGAATGTATTAAAGTTAGGTCCTTTTAGCCATCGTTCCTTTTTTTTTTTTATATAATAAAACCTAATGAACTTATTTACAAAACAGAAAGACTTACAGATATTGAAAACAAACTTATGGTTACCAAAGGGGAAATGTGATGGGGAGGAATAAATCAGGAGCTTGGGATGAACATACACACACTACTATATATAAGACAGATAACCAACAAGGACCTACTGTATAGCACAGGGAACTCTACTCAATATTCTGTGATAACCTACATGAGAAAAGAATCTGAAAAAGAATGGATATATGTATATGCATAACTGAATCACTTTGCTGTACACCTAAAACTAACACAACATTGTAAATCAACTATAATCCAATAAAAATTTTTTAAAAGAACCTAATAGTAAACACTAGGTTTCACCTTGATAAAAAGAGTGTTCTTGCTTCTCAACGTGAAGAAAATAGCACAATTATCATCTGTTTTTTCTTCCGCAGTTACATGGATCTCAAGTGATACAACTAATATGGGAAGAATCAGGGTTATTGTTTATGCATACATCTTTTCTCTGATTTTTCTAGAGGTGTAGGCAGGGATGATATTGAAAGTATTTAACAAGCAGTAGAAGGAAGGCACTAACCTATCAGAAGAGACCCCTGCTAAGTGTCCCCTGGCACAAGTGTACTGGGACTTGCCTGCAGAACACATGCTTAGATACATGAATTACAATATATCATGTAACAAGATGCTTAAGATGGGGCTGTATTTAACATTCAAAATTTTAATCTAAATATTATTTATCTGTTAAAAATGGATCACCTCAAGTTCAAATTGTTTTTCACATTTCCAATCTCTTTTCAGAAGGTGTGAAGGAGTTTCTGCTGCATTTAAGTTTTAGGTATAAGCATGCATACATGAATAAAAACATTTTTCAATGTATCTTTTACTTAAAACTCTGGAATTAATTTCATATCTCTTGAAATACTGCCTTCTAAGATCAGTCTCAGAGAAGAGATGGGTAAACATTGGATTGATATCGACTTAAAATATTAAAATATACCTCTAAAATATCAAATCAACTTTCAGAATCAATTCTAAATGATCATATAAGATGGTCAAAGGCTATCCCAGCTGGTTCCTTTTCAACTCTCCCATGTTCCAGAGCTACCCAAATGCACAGAACGCAGCTTGGGAAACATTTTTTCTGCTATCTAGAAGGTAACAATGAAGAAAGGCTTACAGAGAAGCCTTAAAATATCTTTTCAGTTAATTCGACTTTTCCTTTGGAAATACCCAAGAGTTTCAGAGCACTGCTCATTAGAGCTGGCTGCAGTTTGGGGTACTCTGCCTCACAGCTTGAAGTGATAAAATATCTGGCTCTGTGTCATAGATGCAGGAAGTTTCTAACTGGACCTTCTTGCCATGGTTATTTATGATGTGGAAAATAAATTAAATTTCTTGGAAATAAAATGTCAATCATCTTTCCCAATCTTGGTGAGTAACTCACCCTAAGTGAAATATTCTGCCAAAAGAAATACAAATTATTGAGATATGATTGCTGAGAAGAAGGAATGAAAGAAACGACATCGAGCCACATGTAAGATAAAGCAGGACAGCCAAGAGGATGGGAGATAAGATGTGCTTCCTAGAAAACAACTCACAACAGTGAGGATTGTTCTAGAAGAGAATGGAAAGCAACTCTATTCCCTGTGATTGGATTTAAGAGAGACAAAGACAAAGGGACCTTAGGGAATGGCAGAATTCAATACTTGGTGCTAAGCCAATTGGTTAATTATTTGGGAAAAGTATATAACCTCATCAATATAGGACCTTACTACATATAATATAGCAAAATAAAATCCACATAGGTTAGAGTTTAATTACTACAAAATCAAACCACTTGTAAGACAAAAAAAAATAGAGAAATATTTATCTGATCTCTGGATAGGGAAGGGCTTTCTAAAATATAAGGCAATTGGAGATATGACAATGGAAAAGACAAATACCTTGATTAAGCAAATTAAGACTTGCCTATTTCACAAATTTCCATAAACAAAATTGATAACGAATGTGCAAATAATGTTTCTAGATGATATCACAAAGAGTCTTTGCTCTTTAAAGTCTTTAAACTATTCAATAAAAAAAAACCATGAGATGCCCAATAAACAAAGAACTGAAACTAAAGGTCATTAAGTGGAAAATACAAATGGCTAATAAATAAGTGAAGAAAGTGCTGCTTTATCAGCAATCAGAAATAGAAATTTAAAAACCATTTTATACTATTATACTAGCCAAAACTTTAGGGATGGAAATACATAATGTTGAAAATCAGGGTACTACGGAAAGATAACTCTGATCCATTGCCAGCAAGATTGTAAATTGGTAAAACCTTTCTGGAAAGAAAGTTGACCAAACATATTAGAAAGTTTAAAAAAATGTTAAAACTCTAAACTGTTAATTCCTCTTCTAAGTATTTACTTTAAGGAAACAATCAGAAATGGGAACAAAAATTTATGATCATAAATGTTCACCATAATATGACATAATTAAACTATTAGAAATAACTTAAATGCCTACAAATTGGAAACAGATTGAGTAGCTGATAGTGTACTTAGATTATGTAATACACAGCAATTGAAACTATGTATATGAAAAGTACTTAATGACATGAAATATGCTAGGCCATATTTTGGCTAAGTGAAAAGAATGAGATATAAAATTGCACGTATAGCATGATTTTAATTTTATAATGAAAACATGCTTGAAAAAAAATACAATGTTCTAAAAGTTTTAACAGTAGACCATAAATGGTTTTCTACTGGTCTTTATTTGGCAGTGTTATAGGTAATTTTGTTAATTTTTCTTTTCTCATTTTTATACATTATAAATCTTTAAATGTCAGATAATTAGTAAAATAGTCAAAACCAAACAGAGAAAGAGAGAGAGAGAGACGAGATGGAGGCAAGAGAGAAAGAAAATAAATGAATCAATCAATCCAGGCCTCAGAATTTACCTACAATCTCCTTTCTTATATTTTGATTTTAAATATACCAAAATACTGTCCTGGGCAGTCACAATAATTTAATAATCATGACAATAATTTTCCAATATACACACTTTTCTGCCAGTTCAAACCAAAGAAACATTTCCTTTATCAGCAGTAATTCTCAGTTCTATTTTATCCAAACCCATTTTCTGTCACTGAAAAGAATCTTGCATATTTTTATTCACTGAGGTATGTACTACCTTTTTTCCCCCACTGGGCTACATGAACAGTGGGTTATTCTGTGGACTATTCAATAGACATAAAAAACCATCTATCCACATACATCATGCACACATCGAATAGAACAAATTTGCAACCCTGAATAGAGTCTTTGCGTGTTCACTTGACTGTAGAATATTTCCCTGGCCGCATACTCCCAATACATAGAGACCAAAGCCAGCATCAAATTCCCCTCTTCTCACCAAAGTGCCTTCTCTGCCTGCTCTATGATGTAATGTTCTTTACTTTATAATTAGGCATGTGATTTCAATGGCAAATGTCTCTGTGATGGTTCTAACAATGGCTTACATTTATAACAGGTAGTATGGAACTGATATAATGCTTCCTGAGAACAGATTTTGAAAAGTGGAGGGAAAGAGGAGAACAAGGGACTGAGCTCCTAAGGTGAGAGAGAAAAGAGTTCTAGATGGGGAAAATGCTGGGCACATAAAATATACAAACATTCACTGCACTGAATAGAAGTTGGGCATGTTACAAAACCAAACCAGTTGCTTCATCATTTTGAAAAGGGTTGGCTCTTTTAAGTAGGAAATGATAGAAAATAGAGGAAAAGATTTGAACAATCGCAGGGTTAAGTAGTGCATGTACTTATTCACTCTTGAAACATGTTATAGTAAAAAACAACCCACAGGACAGAAGATAATAAGAATAATCTCAGAATACCTGGAATACTGAAATACTAGATAACTATACAGAATATCAGAATTTTAGAGCTTTAAACATATTAGAGATAATCTGGTCTCATGCTTCCACCTCCATTTTCTGAGAAAGAAACTAATTCCTAAAACATTATGGATCAAAACTTGACCCAAAACCCTATAGCTAGGCAGTTAATTCAGTTTCAGTATCTCATAATAGGACTACTTCCTTATTTAAATGAGAGTATAATGCAGACACATTTTTAAAAGAACATTCTTGAAAATAAGCTGGTACATACCACTGTGTGGACTTGGTCATAGGTACTTTGGATTTTCCCATTTACTTTGTTTTTACCTGACAAAAACAAGAGGAAAATGACATTCTTTTCATTCTTCTTTTCCCTAAATCAGTTCTTACTTGTCATTATGAAGACAGCTACAACTCCTGCTCTAACTTGGGCATATTATTTTATTTGCTCTCATTTCAAACACTGATTCCAATGATGTTCAGAACAAGGGATGATAGGAAACAAGCCCAACCCCACAAAGTCTTTGCACGTTCATTTCCACTGGCCCAGCTTTTTAACTTAGCATTTGTACACGTTATTGATTTTTGGCTCAGTTAGTGTTCATAGGTCAGAGATTGATTTAAAATATGACAATGGCCAAATAAATTGTTATCAATGATTGCTACTGTCAAATATTAGTTTACCATTTTAAAAAAAAAACACTCATTATAAAAAAGATTCTGAAATATCAATGCTCAAATTCTGTTTACTTTTGTATTTTCATAAATACAGATAATGAGAATTAACTCATTTCCTATTATGCAACTAATAAAATAATTTAAAATTTGATAATTAGGAAAAATATTACAGAAAGCTCACTCAAATAGTTCTAGGTACTTACTTCCAACAATAGTCTTGTGATTAAAAATCTTACTCCAAATTCCACCTTCTACATTGTCTTTCACTCCGAATTCATAAACTGTGTCAGGCTTTAGATTTTCCACAATTGTTTCAGTGGCCGGACAGAGTTGAAAAATCCATTTCTTTTCCTTATCCTTTTCTCTATAGCGAATTGTATAAAATCTGTTGAATAACCAAAATATGCTGTAAAACCACAGGGAGATTCAGAATGTACTTCAAGTTTCTTAATACATCATAGACTCCCACCTACTCTCAAGATTTAACATTGGCTTCTGTTTAGATTTTTTTTTAATTTTCAGAGAACATGAAAAAGTTTCTCAGTGTGTGCTTAAGTTTTTAATTTCTAATTGCAAGTTAGGGGACTAGGTAACAGCACAGTCATGGTCTAACAGAATTCCAGATCTCTCAATTCTATTATTTGATACTTTCCAAAATGAAAGTTGGAAAACACTAGGCATTCATTTTTTTCTAATTATGCATAGAGAAGAACATAGGCATATTTTTATAAATAGTTAATAATATAGTTTCATAACTGTATGGGTTTAAGCTCATGGAAGGTACATTAGAGGTAATATCATTTAACACCATGGAAGGTACATTAGAGGTAATACCGTTCAATTTTGTAAAAGAGGAACCTGATGCACTCTAATGCATCCAGGACTTTATTTCAAGGGTGAAATTTTCTTACTATTAAAAAAAGGATCAACACCAATAGTCAAGCTGAGAGTACAATGAGAAAAATCGAACAATGCAAATTCAAGATCACTGTTACCTATTTCCTTAGGGTTTCATAATATTCAGACATATATATCACAAGGTACTAATAATCCTCACTACTATTTTTTTTTTGCACCTTTATCACATGGTAGGTTTTATATATATTATCTCATTTAATTGTCACAAAAACATCTTAAGTGGTAGAAATCATTAATCCTATTTTACAAATGTGAAAACCATGTGTCTGAAAGATCGCTTAACTTGCCCAATGTCATCCAGCTAGCGACTTTTACTAGTGGCAGAAACAGAAAAGCAGGAAAAACTCCTCTGGCTCTGCTCTAAATAGTCTCACGAAGTGGGGAAGCAGGTCAGGAAAGGAAATTGCATTGCTACTGGATACAGCAATGAGAATGAATGAACTAGGGCTACATGTATCAATATGGCTAAATTTTACAAACAAAATAGTGAATGAAAATAGCAAAATGACGCATGGAGTTTCACATCATTTGCACAAAGCTTAAAACACTCACACAGGGCTTCCCTGGTGGCGCAGTGGTTGAGAATCTGCTTGCCAATGCAGAGGATACGGGTTCGAGCCCTGGTCTGGGAAGATCCCACATGCCGCGGAGCAACTGGGCCCGTGAGCCACAATTACTGAGCCTGCGCGTCTGGAGCCTGTGCTCCGCAACAAGAGAGGCTGCGATAGTGAGAGGCCCGCGCACCGCGATGAAGAATGGCCCCCACTTGCCGCAACTAGAGAAAGCCCTCACACAGAAATGAAGACCCAACACAGCCATAAAAATAAATAAATAAATAAACCCAAAGTTAAAAAAAAAAAAAAAAAAACACTCACACAAAATATGTTACCATATATCATTCCTGGCAGTGTAAAGGGACAAGAAATACTGGAACGATACAACATTTATGATAGTGCTTTGGCTCCCAGTGAGCAAGTAGGGAAATACATGAGACTAGAGATGGGGCCAACAAATAAACTTCATTTGCTTTTTATTCTTAAATAAACATTTTAAGTAAATAGAATAAAATAATAATTGTCATGTATTAACAATGGAAACATACATGCTTGTTATACTATTTTAGACTCTTTTTTTACATTCTAAATTTTCTCTCAAAAATTTAGTACCTCTCCCCAACTCCTCACCCTGACTAAGAATCAGGTCAATTGCTTTTATTTAAAGCCCTAAAATCCCTCATTTACTCATGCTAAAAATGTTTATTGTGTCCCCTCTAAGTGCCAGGCACAAGCTCTTGATACAAAAAAAAAATCACCCAGAATCTTTGGAAACAAGGGCCAGGACTGGCTACATCATTTGTGGAGTTCACAGCAAAATGAAAACATGGAGCCCCTTATTCAAAAATGATTAAGACTTTTAAGACGGTGACAACAGAGCATTAAACCAAGCATGGGCCCTGCTAAGTGGGGAACCTATGTGACTGTACTGGTTGCATGCCCATGAAGTCAGCAAGGGGGTTACAGTTTCTTAAGTACAGAAAAGGGATGTATTCGTACATTCAGCCTACTTTCTTACTAGTCACAAACTACTGAAATGCTCGAAATCATTCATTAGCTTGCTTCTTCCTCGTAAAAGCAGCTCTCTGGGCTTCATACCCCATTCCAAAGTCACGAAAAACAGAACAAGTGAAGGAGGCTGTTCCAGCCAGAACACTAACTGCTACTGAGAACAAATGTTATAGAATACGAATGCTCTGTGTCCCGTGAGTTGAACCATCAACAGTAGTTTATGAAACACATTTGTTGACAAGTACGTCGAACAGAATTTCTGTTGTTTTTCCCCTGCCCTGGCTATTACAGGACTTCAGGGAAGTGCAGAGAAACTAAAATCAGACCAGATGGGCCTCCAGAGTTATGCATCTCTAGTTTGGATACATTTCTGAAGTCCTGAACTGCTTGCATGATCTGGTAGGGGTGTGGGGCAAGGTTAACAGAACTACCAGAGGCCAGATTCCAGGATTCCCAGGAAGTTTGATTTTATATCCTCTTCCTAGGAATAAAATGAGACAGACATGTTCTAAGACTTTGTTAAAAAAAATCTAGCCTGTAAATTTTTTTCTATTTTGATCACGAAGCTTTCTAACTAACCTCTCTTGTACCAACTTGGTCAGGAAAAATAAAAGTACAGGCAGCTAGGCCTTCTCCTAGGCTTCAGTTAGGTTACCCTCACCAACATTGGCTTAATTGATACTTGTATAATATAGGCAAGTTCTAAATTTTAAAAGAGATAGTAAACAAGGCTACTTAGCTATAAAGTGGTGAAGTCTATTTTCTTGATTTTAAAGCAAAATATAGGCCTTATGATGATAATACTGTACAACCTAGCACAGAGTAGGCACTCCATATATGTTGTGGAACAAATAGAATGGAAACTTAGGTGCTCATAGGGTCATTCTAAAATTATAGTTGCTCTAAATGGCCAATGACTCAATCACCAAAATATACTGATTTAAGCCATTAGGTCTACAATTATATTTTGCAATATGTCGTTGCATAAGAGTTCATTTACCAAACCTCAGCATTCTTACAGAATCAATGCAAATGGAAGGAAAGTTCAATAAATGTCTACATGGTACATTTGCAGAGGGCTTAAGATTTTTAAATTTATTTCCATGTATTCATACAATAAATTCTGAAATGAGCACAGCAAGAATTATTATAGAAGAGAGAGGCCAAGAAGTGTCTAAAGCCTGAGAATCAGTGACAGAGCCAGGCAAATGGCTGTTTTCTGACTCATAAGCTAATACCTTCTGTGTTGCATTGGACTATCTACTGCAGGGCTCAGCAAAAGGAGATGCAAAAACAAGGTAAAATGACCCAGAATGGAAGAGAAGTAAAAGGAATCAGAAGTTCTTTTAGCATTACTTAAGGCTTTCGCATAATCACAGACTTCCCAATATTGTCTGAGGACATCCAGGATCAAATGTTGATTGCACTTTTTTTCTGTGGTTAATTAAATTTGGACACAAGTGCATAGAGAGGCAACAAGCCTATTAAAGACAGAGGTTAACAGCCAGTGAATGTCATCAGAGCAGACCTCTGCAAAGCCTGAGTAGCAATTTGGATTTTAGAAACAAGGATATCTCACATCCTAATTAAGTGGTAAGCAACTGTTGAGGGCAGTGTTTGGTTCAACTGGCGATATTCTGTGCTTGGGTCTCCCCAAGAGTCTCAAAACTGACAATAATCGTTATTATAACTTAAAAAATACCATAGCTCCACCAAATGTAATGGAGAAGGCAGATAGTGGCTTGGCTTGGATATCTGCCAGCTGCAAACTAGTAGCACGCCCTCAGGAGAGTCTCTTTGCCCACTTATACATCAACTTTCTACTTTGAAAAAAAGGGGTTAGATTAGACAATCTTTGAATCCTTTCTGTTTCTAAAATCTGATTCTAGCTACAAATTAGACATTCTATTCCAATAAAATACAGAGGCATAACACAGGCTAGAAACTCCAGAGGCAGAAATCCCATAAATAAAATTTATGATGTAACTGGCATTGAATTCTGCCAAGTGGAGAAATTGAATAGTGTCAATAAATTTAGTCCCTTCACAAACTAGCCTGGATTGATGCACATGGTTGGCCATCTTTGGGACTTTCTATACTTTTTTCAGCAATTCTTTTATTTCTATGTGATTAATTACTATATTTCCTAGAACATCTATTCCACACATCACACATTTTTTTTTGCTCTCTTCACATCAAAGGACACTTCCTGACGCCCCCCCCATTGTCAATATCCTTGCTTCTTGCCTTACTGAGACTGTGACTGCTGATATAAAATCTGCCCTCACTCCCTTCCTCTCAAAGTCTCTCTCTCCCCCTTCACTCTCTCCTTGCCCCTCTCCGATTCCAGGGTTCTCCCTTCTTCTGAAAAATAAGTGTCTTGGTAATTTTATTCCATTTTCTTATTCCACCTACTCTGCATCCTTTCTCTTGATTCTTCAAGGACCTTTCTCTGAGTCAAAAAGTTGTTTAACTATTTTCTACTATATCAAAGCAAAACTAAAACTAATACTCACTTCTTATTCCTGCCATTACCTTTTAATACAAGATTTCTCAAAATTAATCTACTTTCTTCTGTTTTCTTACCACTCATAATGCCTAAATCTCTTTGCAGTCTGGTGTCTGACCTGTTAGTACAGTAAAACCTCATGGTCAAATCCAATGATTTGATCATCTGTGAACTTCATAACTACTTTAAAATCTACTCATCTTTTCCAAATCTGTTCCTATTCCTGTTGTCTTCACATTCCTTCTCCCCGTGTTCAATCAGTTTTCAAGTCCAGTTATGTTTCCCTGAGTGATACCTCTTGCACTTGTCTTGCCTCTACTACTAAGTAACACTTAAAGGACCAGTTTGGGTCCTTACTATCTCTGAACTCTTAGAATAATTTTCAAACTGGTAAACCATTTCCAAAATCTTTTTATCACTCACTGCTGGCTGGTTTAAGCTCAACAAGAGAAAGAAGTTTCTAGTGATTTTAGCGCTATCTAAAATGGAATACCTTGCTTGAAGTGGCAATTATCACATAATATAAGGTAACTAATATCAAAAATAACAAGAAGACTAGCAGCAAACTCAGTATCATTTCTTTTTTTTAAAAAAACATCTTTATGCGAGTATAATTGCTTTACAATGGTACATTAGTTTCTGCTGTATAACAAATTAAATCAGCTATACGTATACATATACCCCATATCCCCTCCCTCTTGCATCTCCCTCCCACCCTCCCAATCCCACCCCTCTAGGTGGTCACAAAGCAGGGAGCAGATCTCCCTGTGCTATGCGGCTTCTTCCCACTAGCTATCGATTTTACATTTGGTAGTGTATATATCTCCATGCCACTCTCTCACTTCATCCCAGCTTCCCCTTCCCCTTCCCCGTGTCCTCAAGTCCATTCGCTACATCTGCATCTTTATTCCTGTCCTGCCCCTAGGTTCTTCAGAACCTTTTTTTTTTTTTTTTTAGATTCCATGTGTATGGTTTAGGATACGGTATTTGTTTTTCTCTTTCTGACTTACTTCACTCTGTATGACAGTCTCTAGGTCCATATACCTCACTACAAATAACTCAATTTCACTTCCTTTTATGGCTGAGTAATATTCCATTGTATATATGTGCCACATCTTCTTTATCCATTCATCTGTTGATGGACATTTAGGGTGCTTCCATGTCCTGGCGATTGTAAAGAGACCTGCAGTGAACATTGTGGTACATGTCTCATTTTGAATTATGGTTTTCTCAGGGTATACATCACTCTTTTTGAATTACGGTTTTCTCAGGGTATGTGTCCAGTAGTGGGACTGCTGGGTCGTATGGTAGTTCTATTTTTAGACTTTTGAGGAACCTCCATACTGTTCTCCATAGTGGCTGTATCAATTTACATTCCCACCAACAGTGCAAGAGGGTTCCCTTTTCTCCACACCCTCTCCAGCATTTATTGTTTGTAGACTTTTTGATGATGGCCATTCTGATCAGTGTGAGGTGATACCTCACTGTAGTTTTGATTTGTATTTCTCTAATGACTAGTGATGTTGAGCATCCTTTCATGTGTTTGTTGGCAATCTGTATATCTTCTTTGGAGGAATTTAGGTCTATTTAGGTCCTCTGCCCATTTTTGGATTGGGTTTTTTTTTTTTGATATTGAGCTGCATGAGCTGCTTGTATATTTTGGAGATTAATCCCTTGTCAGTTGTTTCATTTGTAAATATTTTCTCCCATACTGAGGGTTGTCTTTTTGTCTCGTTTATGGTTTCCTTTGCTGTGCAAAAGCTTTTAAGTTTCATTAGGTCCCATTTGTTTATTTTTGTTTTTATTTCCATTTCTCTAGGAGGTGGGTCAAAAAGGATCTTGCTGTGATTTATGTCATAGAGTGTTATGCCTATGTTTTCCTCTAAGAGTTTGAAAGTGTCGGGCCTTCCATTTAGGTCTTTACTCCATTTTGAGTTTATTTTTGTGTATGGTGTTAGGGAGTGTTCTAATTTCATTCTTTTACATGTAGCTGTCCAGCACCACCTATTGAAGAGTCTGTCTTTTCTCCATTGTATATTCTTGCCTCCTTTATCAAAGATAAGGTGACTGTATGTGTGTGGGTTTATCTCTGGGCTTTCTATCCTGTTCCATTGAGCTATACTTCTGTTTTTGTGCTAGTTCCATCCTGTCTTGTTTACTGTAGCTTTGTAGTATAGTCTGAAGTCTGGGAGCCTGATTCCTCCAGCTCCATTTTTCTTTCTCAAGATTGATTTGGCTACTCGGGGTCTTTTGTGTTTCCATACAAATTGTTAAATTGTTTGTTCTAGTTCTGTGAAAAATGCCAGTGGTAGTTTGATAGGGATTGCACTGAATCTGTAGATTGCTTTGGGTAGTATAGTCATTTTCACAATGTTGATTCTTCCAATGCAAGAATCTGGTATATCTCTCCATCTGTTTGTATCATCTTTAATTTCTTTCATCAGTGTCTTATAGTTTCCTGCATACAGGTCTTTTGTCTCCTTAGGTAGGCTTATTCCTAGGTATTTTATTCTTTTTGTTGCAATGGTAAATGAGAGTGTTTCCTTAACTTCTCTTTCAGATTTTTCATCATTACTGTATAGGAATGCAAGAGATTTCTGTGCATTAATTTTGTATCCTGCTACTCTACCAAATTCATTGATTAGCTCTAGTAGTTTTCTGGTAGCATCTTTAGGATTCTCTATGTATAGTGTCATGTCATCTGCAAACAGTGACAGTTTTGCCTCTTCTTTTCTGATTTGGATTCCTTTTGTTTCTTTTTCTTCTCTGATTGCTGTGGCTAAAACTTCCAAAACTATGTTGAATAATAATGGTGAGAGTAGGCAACCTTGTCTTGCTCCTGCTCTGAGTGGAAATGGTTTCAGATTTTCACCACTGAGAACGATGTTGGCTGTGGGTTTGTCATATATGGCCTTTATTATGTTGAGAGTTCCCTCTAAGCCTACTTTCTGGAGGGCTTTTTATCATAAATGGCTGTTGAATTTTGTTGAAAGCTTTTTCTGCATCTATTGAGATGATCATATGGTTTTAATTGTTCAATTTGTTACTACGGTTTATCACATTGATTGATTTGCGTATATTGAAGAATCCTTGCATTCCTGGGATAAATCCCACTTGATCATGCTGTATGATCCTTTTAATGTGCTGTTGGATTCTGTTTGCTAGTATTTTGTTGAGGATTTTTGCATCTATGTTCATCAGTGATATTGGCCTGTAGTTTTCTTTCTTTCTGACATCATCGTCTGGTATTGGTATCAGGTTGATGGTAGTCTTGTATAAAGAGTTTGGACATATTCCTCCCTCTGCTGTATTTTGGGAGAGTTTGAGAAGGATAGGTGTTAGGTCTTCTCTAAATGTTTGATAGAATTCACCTGTGAAGCCATCTGGTCTGGGGCTTTTGTTTGTTGGAAGATTTTAAATCACTGCTTTAATTTCAGTGCTTGTGATTGGTCTGTTTATATTTTCTATTTCTTCCTGGTTCATTCTTGGAAGGGTGTGCTTTTTTAAGAATTTGTCCATTTCTTCCAGGTTGTCCATTTTATTGGCATATAGTTCCTTGTAGTAATCTCTCATGATCCTTTGTATTTCTGCAGTGTCACTTGGTACTTCTCCTTTTTCATTTCTAATTCTGTTGATTTGAGTCTTCTCCCTTTTTTTCTTGATGAGTCTGGCTAATGGTTTATCAATTTTATCTTCTGAAAGAATCAGCTTTTAGTTTTATTGATCTTTGCTATTGTTTCCTTCATTTCTTTGTCATGTATTTCTGATCTGATGTTTATGATTTCTTTCCTTCTTGTAACTTTGGGGTTATTTTTTTCTTCTTTCTCTGATTGCTTTAGGTGTAGGGTTAGGTTGTTTATTTGAGATGTTTCTTGTTTCTTGAGGTAGGATTGTATTGTTATAAACTTCCCTCTTAGAACTGCTTTTGCTGCATCCCATAGGTTTTGGGTCGCCATGTTTTCATTCTCATTTGTTTCTAGGTATCTTTTGCTTTCCTCTTTGATTTTTTCAATGATCTCTTGGTTATTTAATAGTGTATTGTTTAGCCTCCGTGTATTTGTACTTTTTTACAGATTTTTTCCTGTAATTGATATTTAGTCTCATAGCATTGTGGTCAGAAAAGATACTTGATACGATTTCAATTTTCTTATATTTACCAAGGCTTGATTTGTGACCCAAGATATGATCTATCCTGGAGAAGGTTCCATGAGCACTTGAGAAGAAAGTGTATTCTGTGGTTTTTGGATGGAATGTCCTATAAATATCAGTTAAGTCCATCTTGTTTAATGTGTCATTTACAGCTTGTGTTTCCTTATTTATTTTCATTTTGGATGATCTGTCCATTGGTGAAAGTGGGGTGTTAAAGTCCCCTACTATGATTGTGTTATTGTCAATTTCCCCTTTTATGGCTGTTAGCAATTGCCTTATGTATTGAGGTGCTCCTATGTTGGGTGCATACATATTTAAAACTGTTATATCTTCTTCTTGGATTGATCCTTTGATCATTATGTAGTGTCCTTCTTTGTCTCTTGTAGTAGTCTTTATTTTAAAGTCTATTTTGTCTGACATGAGAATTGTTACTCAGCTTTCTTTTGATTTGCATTTGTATGGAATATCTTTTTCCATCCCCTCACTTTCAGTCTTATGTGTCCCTAGGTCTGAAGTGGGTCTCTTGTAGACAGCATATATACAGGTCTTGTTTTTGTATCCATTCAGCCAGTCTGTGTCTTTTGGTTGGAGCATTTAATCCGTTTACATTTAAGGTAATTATCGATATGTATGTTCCTATTAGCATTTTCTTAATTGTTTTGGGTTTGTTATTGTTGGTCTTTTCCTTCTCTTGTGTTTCCTACCTAGAGAAGTTCCTTTAGGGTTTGTTGTAAAGTTGGTTTGGTGGTGCTGAGTTCTCTTAACTTTTGCTTGTCTCTAAAGTTTTTAATTTCTCCATCAAATCTGAATGAGATCCTTGCTGGGTAGAGTAATCTTGCTTGTAGGTTTTTTCCTTTCATCACTTTAAATATGTTCTGCCACACCCTTCTCCTTGCAGAGTTTCTGCTGAAAGATCAGCTGTTAACCTTACGGGGATTCCCTTGTATGTTAATTGTTGATTTTCCCTTGCTGCTTTCAATATTTTTTCTTTGTATTTAATTTTTGATAGTTTAATATGTGTCTTGGCGTGTTTCTCCTTGGATTTATCCTGTATGGGACTCTCTGTGCTTCCTGGACCTGACTATTTCCTTTCCCATATTAGGGAAGTTTTCAACTATAATCTCTTCAAATATCTTCTTAGTCCCTTTCTCTTTCTCTTTTTCTTCTGGGACCCCTACAATTCGAATGTTGGTGCATTTAATGTTGTCCCAGAGGTCTCTGAGACTGTCCTCATGTCTTTGCATTCTTTTTTCTTTATTCTGCCCTGCAGTAGTTATTTCCACCATTTTATCTTCCAGATCACTTATCCGTTCTTCTGCCTCAGTTATTCTGCTATTGATTCCTCCTAGAGAATTTTTAATTTCATTTATTGTGTTGTTCATCATTGTTTGTTTACTCTTTAGTTCTTCTAGGTCCTTGTTAAACGTTTCTTGTATTTTCTGCATTCTATTTCCAAGATTTTGGATCATTTTTACTATCATTACTCTGAATTCTTTTTCAGGTAGACTGCCTATTTCCTCTTCATTTGTTTGGTCTGGGGGGTTTTTACCTTGCTCCTTCATCTGCTGTGTGTTTCTCTGTCTTCTCATTTTGCTTAACTTATTGCACTTGAGGTCTCCTTTTCACAGGCTGCAGGTTCGTAGTTCCCATTGTTTTTGGTGTCTACCCCCAGTGGGTCAGGTTAGTTCAGTGGGTTGTGTAGGCTTCCTGGTGGAGGGGACTGGTGCCTGTGTTCTGGTGGATGAGGCTGGATCTTATCTT